>NW_014569578.1:824263-962042 GCF_001313835.1 Polistes canadensis
TATTATATAAAATAAATTAATGTATAGTTAATATAATATTTTACAATATATTATATAATATTATTTAGTAATTAATTTACTAGTTAATCAAATTTAATTATAAATCTTATAAGTTATGCAGAAATTATCAAAAATCAATTAAGTGGGTTATATCTTAATCTATTCTTTTTTAGGTACATCCCATCTAGTATGCGTGGCAAAAGTGAGACCCAAAAATGGTGGGACGAATTGTCCAGAGTTACGACGTCGATAAAAGAAAAAATGGTAATTGATGGTACTTTAATGATTGGCTACACCCCCCTGCCCAATAAAAATCTAGTGAATTTCTTTCGAATGGTCGTCACGTGTCATCCACCACCTTCGCAAACTTCTATGGACTATGCCATTAAATTATTCCAAACATACGGAGAAAAATATTAAATTCGACAAATTTTTCATGGCTTATCTCTCCGTCCTTTTTTTTGGTTGCAAATTTTCCTATAATCTTTCACTTTTTCTTTTAATTTCATTTTCATCATTTTTATATCTTATTTTGGATCATTTATCTTTTTGAAATATAAATACGTTATATAGGCATTATAAATGAATAATTATTTTGTTTATTAAAATAATATCATCCAATTAGTGTAAACAAATTGGAATAAAAAGTATGTTGTTATTTATTAGGTAAGTATTTTGAACAATTTTGTATTAATATTTTCATCCTATACTTAAATTTCTCATATTGTTTCAATTGTCCTATGCGTTCTTTCACAATTAATAATACATATTTATATGTATTTCTTTTCAGAAACTTCATAATTTTTCATCTATTTCATCCGGTTTTATTTTTGTACTATCAATGTATTCGCACAAATCGTTAATTACTAATAGATTTTTCATTTGCATTTTCTATAGTTCGTAATTATATGTTTCTTGTTTATCTTCTACTACGAGTTAGTTTAAATGCATTTTTGTTCTTTCCTTTTATCTTCTTGTGCAGTTGATATTTTTAAGTCTTTCCTTACATTATGTATGTATATTGATATACACCATCTTATGTACCTACATTCAATACAATGTTTCTATTTTTGTTATATGGCTTTTAGTTGCCGCGTCCGATAATTCAAAGTATCCAATAGCTTTCATTATTGTTTCATAAATTTTCATTTTATTGTCTAAACTGAGTTTCAATTTATATATAGTTACTAGGAAATGTAAAATAAAGAAATTCAATTCGTAAAATGACAAATTTTAAGAGAAATATTGTCTTTATTAACATCAACGTTTCGATGGGCATTGGTAGGGGGAGGGGGTGATTGGGGCAGGGTGGGTAAAATAAGTGTATGGAGTACAAATAGTTATTAATATTTTACCTTCATTATGATCGTAAAAAGAGCTTAGAAGAATATCGATGTAAAAAATAGAGATCGTTAAGATCGTTTAAACAGTCCTAACGATAGGATATCTTCCCCTTCTTTTTCTCTTTCTTTCTCTTACACACTTGCACGTATACACACACACACACACACACACATACTCGTTAGCTATTTGTAATCTTACAAAGAGTCTGTTGTCATTTTAAAAAAACATGTCATTTTAGATATGATGCGACTTTTTGAAGCGTAGTCGTTATACAACTCGAATTTGCTATATTTCTCGCCGAAAATGATTAGTCACGGCAGGCAATATAAGGCGTATCGTTTTCGCAATAACTGTTTCCTTAAAACGTAATACAAACCTCGCATGCGACTCAATATGAGTCAATAGCAAAACGCAACTTTAAACGAAAAAATGTCGACTCAAGTTACGTTTAAATATACATATACATACATATAAATTTTATCAAACATACATCTAAATCGTTTTTTTTTATTCGCATGTCTATATATATATATGTTACCGTTTCTTTGTGAAATTCGCTAATTTAAGAAATAGCTAGGTATTACATGAGATAACTATATCGACTAGGTAAATTATGAAATAAGGCATATATGCATATTTCAAATAGACAATATATGAATTCGCAGAAGGGGCATAGATGAAGTATAAAATTGAAATTTTGTTTGTCTCTACACAATAATGCTTGTAGTTATCCGTTTTTATCTCATACTGTGCTTTGAAAACAAATGTTCTGTTAGTCCCACTATTCTATCCACTTTGAAAGAAACTAACGGATTTTTAAATATCTTTTATATGTTTTCTTAGTCTAGTTATTTCATGCTATACCTAGAAAATTAATAAATTAACTTAATTAGACACTTTAACGCAGTAATATGTATAAAAGTATAATATTTTATTATTTAAAACACTATCTATATGTACAAACTCATCATGGCACTACGTTATTCGGTATCAAAATTCATTTATTTTTTCTTTTTATGATGAAGAAAAGAAAAAAGAAAATATTTGTTAATCTATGTACACTTTTTTTTGTTTGTTTTACGTTTAACAAAATCTCAGCCTCGATTAGTGTTTATAAACGCACGAAATCTTTGTACAAATATAGAATTCAAATATTAATCAAAGACATACATATTTGATCACTCATCACACTCACACTCATACATACATATACTTCTTTTTCGTACGTATTTACATGAAAAATAAAAATAAACTATGTAAATTCTCTCGTAAAAAATATTTCTCTCACTTCATGCAGCGTCGAATCACGTATTATCCTGCTAAGGCGTTTACATGATTTGTAAAATTAGGCTTTTTCTTGATGGGTTCATCAGTTATCGTTAAAAATTATGAGTTCAAACTCGTTGTCTTATGCTACTTAACCCAGACGTAGTATCTTAATTACTTTAATTAAGTAGATATTCTCCGAAGTGCACTTATCATCAATTGCTTTTTTACGTCCTGGTATCAAAAAATAATACCCGATATGTTTTTCTTTTGGTCCCTTTCAAAGTGACCCAGTGATTAAGAAAAGAAATGAATATTTTTTATTTCGATGATATAATTCTCATAATTTTGTAAAGTCTTGTGAAGTAATACTATAAAAACGATGTGAAAACAGTCGATCGTTTGTTCAATAGTACTTGTCCTGATCGAGGTCAGCACGAATATGTTGTTGACCATGACTGTTGCGTTTCAATGTGGCAGACTCGTATTCCAAACTTTTTGGATATAATTTCGGACTCCCAAGGCCGTTCACATTTGGATTGGTTTTTCCGCGAAGCGTACCATTTCCGTTCGTACTGCCAGAGAAACTGGGCTGTCTTTTAGCATTTACCTATTGAATATAATGAGTCTTATTAATAATGATCCTTTACAGATCAAATGTAGACAAATGAAAATGATTTCATTATTTATTTCATACCTCTTTTAATGGCACTGTGACATAAGGATTTTGTTTGCTGATGTAATGAGGACTACCCGGGACACGTGGTTTTCTTCGTTTCAAATAAAAGAAACAAAGAATCGCTGTTAAAGCTAGTCCAATGAAGAATCCAATGATGCAACTACCTACTACAGCGCCTATCGATACGCTGGCACTTTCTACGCTGGATGGTAACGCGTTTACATCTGGAATTGGTATCAAAATTAATCCTAATACTAAACGTATTATAATTGATTATACGATCAATTTTAAATTTGGAATTAAAGTTCTGCATTCAATGCTGTTACTTTTTTTTATTTAACTTTGTAACTATAATTATATATATTGTTTTATTTATTATTTAAACCAATGCAACAAATTGATTAAAATCCAGTTATCTGAATAGTTAGGTTGTAAAGAAGAATGCATAAACTGTTTCTTTAAAAAATTTAATTACCCACCGTTGTCCGTGCAATCCGAAAGACAATCTCGAGTTTCACGATTAAGTCCTTGGCACATTCCATTACTATGTTGAAGACATTGACGTTTTCGATGCTGTTGACGATCACTATCGCAGGGGGTCCAACGGGACCAGGTATCCCAACCAAGTAAGGACTCGCAACTTGGCATTTCACAGGTCTCTCTAACCAGTCTAGGTCCGTCACAGGTTTCTGGTCCGATGCATTCCCTTGTTCTAGTACGAACACCTACACCGCAAGTAGCTGAGCATTCGGACCAGTCCGTCCAACAGGACCATTGTCCTTCTACTACCCCACTTCCGAAAGTTGCTGTTCTGCATGGATGAATATTACATAGTCTCGTCTGCGTATTCATTCCTTCGCATGGTGGAGACTCGCACTGTCTTCTCTGCGTTTTCATTAAAATTACAAAAAATATTATATTTTATTAAAAATGTTATCAAGTTATGTGGGTGTCTAATAGAGATGATTATGAAGAATATATTTTACATTCCATTTTACATTCCATTTTACATCACTCTTTTACTACTATTATCATATTTATTATTATTATTATTATTTTGTTTTATTATATTTATTTTAACTTTTTAAAAACTATTCAAATATTTTTAAAATCTTTTAAAATCTTCCTGACTATGTACACCTTAAAAGCACAACGAAATAAAACATGCATTACAACATATAAATTCCCGAATTATTTACTGTATTCGAAAACGAATTCGTATTGCATTCTGGGCGTTCATGAACTTGTCCCGTAACAACATGTAAACAAACTATATTGATTTAAAAATAACAAGTTTTGATATTTACTCTACGTTGTGAGCCTCCTCCACAAGGTCGATCGCAAGGATACCAAGCTGACCAGTCACTCCAACCACTTTCGACCACGCTATCTCCATATCCGTTGATGTTGGTTCGTAAACAAGAACCATCATCTCTACAATAACGCTCCTCCTCTTTAGCAAATTGCACTCTCACACTGGAGGGATCGTCCGTTTGAGCGCGACAGCTGAATCTAAAGCGCTTTTCAGTGTAACCCACGCTTCCATTTTGTATAGATGCGTTCACGGCTAACCAAGGTGTCCAGCCTGAGTATCTTCTAGTCTCACCGCATTGTTGAGTGCATTCCTCGACCTACGTACGGATCAGCATTATTATCTGCATTTCATTTTTTTAACCAATCATCTCAACTATCCATCCATCCATCCATTCTAATAAAGTCGACGGTATGTTAATATATTTCACCTGAAAGTCACATCCAATACACTCGGCACCACCTTTCCTAGGCGAGGGATTGTCACAGGTTCTCCTTCTAATTCGAATACCTATGAAACAAAAGAATTATAGAGGTATTGTTAATAACAGTTTGCATTTGACGATTGATAATTATAATTAATAAGATAAAATGTCTTACCGCCGTTGCACGGTCGAGAACAGGCATTCCATGGACCCCAAGAAGACCATTGTCCGTTCTGAGGTGGTGGTGTAACTTTAGCTGGCGTAGGGCAAGGTGGTAGATCGATACATACGATATCATCGTGATCATGTCCTACGCAGACTCGACCACCAAAGGCTGGAGAAGGATTCGTGCAGCTACGTCTACGTGTTTTCATGGCGAAGCCGCAAGTTTGAGAACAGGCTGACCATGCGGACCATGTTGTCCAACCACCGTGGACAGTACAGTTGGTAACTCTGACGCGTGCTCCAACGCAACCTGCACCACCATGTTGCGGAGGTGGATTGTTGCACTCTCTGGTCTGACATTGACAACTATCAGTGATCTGGAAATAAATTCAGATCGTAAGTTGTCTCCGGAATTGAACATAATCCTCAAATGATGGGATAGTTTATGCACCTCTTCGTGATCAAAGTAAGAGTGTGAATGAGAATGACCATGAGACGACTGATCTCCAGTACCATGTTGACAGGCTGACCAAGCACTCCATGCACTCCAACCACCATCGACTGGATCAGTGAGTACCGGGCATTTCGTTACTTCCTGATGCCAGTGAGTGGCAATATGATTCTGCTTTGGTGCTTGGGCACACTTCATCAAGTGCTCGTTCCAACCGCAATAAGGTTCTTGTGCGTTCAGACATGCTTGACGACTTCGATGACGGTGGCATTGAACTGCCGGTATTCTAATTAATAACAATCATAACATAATTCGAATAAATATCAAATAAGATCAATTATACACCTGTTAAACCTGTAATTCAAATCAAACTTCGTTTTACCTTAACAAACCAATTTCCATGCCAACATATAAACTTTGGGTATCCTTTAAAAATTGCAAAGTTGTTGGCATCGATGGGAGCGGACCCCAAACTTCGACTACGCAAGTTTCTAGAGTTCTCGGAAGTACAGATATTTTTTTAATCAATCTATCAGTTGTGGCAACGTAAAGTACAGTCACTCCACGATGTAATTTAGTTGGTGTCACATCTACAGCGATTTGTGTGAATCTTTCCAAAGTTACGGTATGCAATGGCGCCATTGTCGAGCTCTGAACAGCCTCGTCCATTAATTGGTATCTCTGATTGTCAATTATAATATGAGGAGTTGTGTTAGTCGGTGGGGCACAATGCTCTCTGTTGTGATGAGAAACCGGTCGCCTTTCCCAAGCAGCCCCTAAGTTCTCTTGATGCTTGAAAGGCCCATCGAAACTTGCTGTGATACTTGACATGTTGAACGCACAAATTGCAGAGCCGGCTATGCCGTTACTGTAAAAACGACGATTTATTACCACCAAAAGAAAATATAAGAACATTGTTTTGTTCTCTTATGCTCGATTTTTCTGATCTTTTTTTGATCATTAACAAAATTTAGCTTCACGTGAATGATACATCATTTAGTTATTTAATATTACCCTCATATTCATCCTCGTACGATTTATGGACAGACATAAAATTAACTTTAATGATATTTTTTCTTTACTTCTTTTTTAATTTTCTTCATTTTTTTGTGTAAAGAATTATTATACGTTAGTTTTTAACGTACGTCGGAGTTGTGAAAGTCGCGTAAACTATTCTTTCTTCGGGATGATAGACAGCACCCTGGATCTCATCATAATAGAAAGGGAACTCGCCCGGAAGGGAACAATTCAAACGAGCCTTGCTGAAACTCATCCAGACGTCCTTCATCATGATCTGCCCGCCTCGATCGTTTTTGCAAACCCGTGCTATTCTCGAATATATTTTCTGAAACGAAAAACATTTAACGCTTCGTTAAATCCTTAGACATGCTATTCACAATTGTACTGAGAGTCAAATTATACGATTATCTTCGTGTCACGCAATAATGTCATTGACAATGGACGTCAAAATATAAAGAAAAGAAAGATAAATCGATTTTACCTTGCCACAATTGATATATTCCACTGCGGTCTCGCGAAACAAAAAATATACATGATCTTCGGTTTCGAAACTACCAACGAATTGTGGATCGTTCAGCCATCTGAAAACCATAAAATTCCAATGATAAATAATTTGGTGCATTTAGATAGAATCTTTTTGATATTAACTAATTGAAGAATAAGTAATATTGACTATATAACTGTAGTTTAAAGGTAGATTTTAATTATGTTCAAACGACGACTATAGTCGTCCGGTATTGAACCTTTATTATGCACTTACGACGATTATAGTTGTCAGGTGTTGAACCTTTACAATAAATTAACTAATAATATTTAGTACAGTGAGAAAGTATTTATGATCTGATTGCACGTAGGAGAAAAGTATAATGATCCTAAAGAAAGTAGCATCGAAAAAGTTATATGAGAAATATTAGAACGAAAGGGCACAAATTTCATTACCTGGAATCGTACTGATGGGTCCTCAGATTTGGTGACGCAAGAGTCCTGTAGATCGCAGGATCGGAACCAGAAAAATCAGTTGGTGCACCAGCAAAGAGTCCACCCGATGGACCTCTGGCTAAAAGTGCAGTGACATTGGCACGTGGTGAATACGGACACATCGCAACACCTGACATTTCGCTCGTCACACTGGTGATATTTTCGATCTTCGTTTGTGGAAAATAACGAAACGATCATTTATTTATTAATAATTAGTTCGTTCCCAAAGAGGTTACAAATTCAAACGAATTATACCTCTCTCCAGGTACACCAAGGACTGAAGGCGTAAGTACCGCAGGTGAATAAACTTTTCCCATTACTGAGAAGTACTTTGATGTAATTGTGACAATCCTCAGTGCTTTGGCCTTTGTTCTGGCAGGTATTAATTTTATCTTCCGGTGCCGTCCAAGAGGCATGTTCCAAAGATGTTAAAGATGTCAATGTTAAGCGGTACAAATTGTCTCTGGAAAAGTACAAGTTAGTAAGGTTTAATAAATTTGACCAAAACATAAAATCTTAACGAGTTGATAAAAGTCGAAAAAAGAATGAAGCGAATTCCAAGAGAAAATCGATTAACCGTATCCACCTGAATAAGTAGACGTAATACGAGAGCGGCGACAGAATGAGATCAAGAAAAATCTGAAAGAAAGAAAGGAAGGAGGGAAAAGGAGAAAGATTGAAAAAGGGAGAGAAAGGGAGAGAGAGAGAGAGAGAGAGAAGCTGCAACGAAGCATAAACGGCGCCTACGTGGGCGCAACCGCCGCGCGATAGTTCCACCAAGTAATTATTATTTAAGTGGAATATGAGTGCAATTGCGTGCCAATTAATAAGATCGTGCCGTGCCGCGGATCTTTCGCCCACGTGTAGCCACATGAATCTATAAGTATTGCATAATTCTGTAGCCATTTCTATAAGTTTATGCTAATTCTATAGCAACATATACTAACACTACAATAATCTGTCAAATATCTCTTTCCAAAACTATCATTATATTTTCTTTGAATTCGGTACAGCCAATTATTGATGAACAACTTTTTAAAACCTATTTGCATTCAATGATGGAATATTTTGCGAAAATACAATGTCAACTTATCAGCGTATTTAGATTTCAGATGCAAATGGGTTAATAGAATATTTCGTATATATTAATGAAAAAATAATTAAATATTACGATTAAAATCAAAATACAGACGCATTGATATGCATCAATGACATTGGCAATACAATTTTCGCGGTGATTGCAAAAGTTCGTGTCAAAAATGAGTGGAAATCGTGCACGAAGTTTTACAATTACCTAATATACTATATTAGTTTTATCTGAGTTAGAAGAACACGCATTCTTGGCCGGCAATTTAAAGAAAAATCCTATCGAAAGTAAGATTTATTTATGCTAACTGCATAATCTCGACGCAGGTGTGACTGGCACGGTAGGCGAGGTTCGATTTATTGCAATTGCCACGCAGGCTCGTTAGCGTCACCGTCAACTTAACGTGAACACGAGCGTGGAGACTCGCTTGTGTCGATAGGTTAATTTGTACTGATTTTATGACGATTGTCACTATAATGTCGCTGATATCGATTTGTATTAATTCAAGTATCGAGATAATGCTGGACATGACTTTTACAAATATCGTTATTTTAAAATCCTAATCATTTCTATAAGGTGTTTTACAAGGTTCTTGAGTTTCAACCAGCTCAAGATTTTATACTTTTTTGGGTTATTCTAAAATACCACATAATCTTTCCAAAGGATTCACGAATTGTTGTTTAGATATATTACAAATAATTATATTTTGTTCTAATAAATTTTCTAATTTATAATACAGACCCCTCATTATATATATGCTGATATTACTAAACAGCAGTCAATCTTAATTTCCTTATCGTTATTCTTAAGGACATTCATTATCGAATGCAAGTGTATTATATAATGTTACACTTAGATTTCTAAAGGATATTTAAAATAGTGGTCTCTTAGTCGGATCGATCGATCGATCGATCGTAGGAAACCTTGGAGAAAAGATCAAGCGCCGTGTTCTCGCTCAATTATCAATTGAACGGTTAACAAAGCGTAGGAGATAAGTGAGTCGTGTACGTAAGTAGATAGTACTCACAGTACACTACTTATCCGCCGAGTGGCCATATTGAAACAGATTGCTTCCTGCTCAGTGAACAAATACTCTCTTACCCCCTGCTGCATGTGATGCTCCGACGATGACTTCTATTCAATTAGCTAGCTATTTCTTTTTTTGTTTCCCTTATTTTTTACCCAACACTGAGACTTTATCCTAACGAGTTGAAATACTTAACAGCATGAAAACATACAAAGTATTAAATTGTCTAAGAAGTTCCTGCCGATTTATAAATATACAGATGTCGTTTTTGAACCTTTTTTTTTTTAATAAAATCGACACGAACTCTTCGATCAACCCAATACGTAATCTCGAACGTTTGAAATAATGCCAAAGGACGGTGAAAGTGTACCATACATATGTAATCAAAGTGTTTCATTTAAATTAGGATCGATGTTAATTAAGAATTAACAAGATACTTTCACTCGTTTCATCGAGGTCTCGTGATTTTATTCCGGATGATCAGGGACTTGAATTATGGATCGAGTATCTCTACATACAATAGACCCGTATATATGTACATAATATATACCTAAAGAATTAATTTCATTCATCCGCTCTTTAAATGGCACGTTTACGTTGCCTTTGACAACTTTCATTCATGTCCATTCCATGTTCATTCTTGAACAAAAGAATTTCACGTTCGTACACGAACGATAGCTCAGAAAATTTTCAGAAGCAGCGTTGAAAGAATACGTATAGGGCGATTCATGAAGAAAGTTCATCAATTTAAGATGGCTTTTTTGAAGTCATTTTAAATCTAAAAGTTTATACGAACATAGACCCGGTTTTGAACGGTTACGGTACAATCGTTGTTGGGTTATATTACAAAAATGGGATTCTCAGATTTTGATGTCAAAGTGAATCTTATTGTACCTTTACGAAGATATCATTTTTTGTTTTAAGACCCGTTATAATTGTTTAAGAATTGCGCGTGTAAAGTGATTCGATGGTTTGTGTGCAATATGCGGTGTTTCAATATAATACATTCGATTAATGTTTCTTTCGTTTTTCCTTTTTTGTTGTTGATAAATCAGGTCTTTCTTCTAGCCTAAAGGAAATCTCCTATATGATAACATTTTAGGGGAGTTAGATTTGGGGATTTAGTTGTATCAAATACAACTTTTCCTGTTATACTGATATTACAATTGTTTGATATTTCAAATATTCAGTAGTAAATATTATGTTGCATGTATGCATGAACTATTGGTAAATGTATTATTTGAATAATGATTCAGATTAGAAATAGATGATTTTTCTTCGAGTATCACCCAGTATATTAGATTATTTTTCAGTATACCTTTGAACGCCGCGAGCGTTCGATAAGCCGTTCAGGATCCAGGTACGTGATGTGACGTGACGTTAGGCGTGCACGAGAAACAAATAGGAATGTAAATCGTGGCGCCGTTGCGCACGGATACAGACGAATACGGACGGGTGTTTTACGGGCTTTCGAAACGTCCTACGGCACTTTCTGCACCTGAGCTTGCGTCTCGACTAAGAATAGCGTTCTGAATAAAACTTGAAAATCGACAAGAAATTCGGCAAGAAATTCCCGAGAGATGCATCGGTTTACTTGGAGAAAAGTGAAATATGCTTTCTCCTAAGAAAAATCTCTACTTTCTCCGCTTGAGTTGATCTCGTGATCATTTCCGGGATCTAATCCTAGGCTTATCCTAAGCCAATGGTAGATTGATTGCTATCTTCATAGTCAGGTATATAAAATACATTTTCACATACTGTTGACTGGTAATTTTACGTAGAAGTTATTTCATGTCATCAGCTATTATTTCCCAATTAAATATGAAAGTTAAACAACCTAAATTAACTTCAATATGTACTTTATTTATATATAAATAATTGAAAACAGATGCAAAAATACAAGTTGATTCGTGATCGGTCAATAATGTGTTAACTTGTTCTCTCACAATTAACGCTTACTTATAGGTAAAAATAAAAAATAGGAAGAGTTTAAACCTATGAACATGGTCAACAACCTCTATAATCTTTAAATGGTCTCCTTCAGTTACGTAACACGTAAAAGTTAAAAAATAAAATGATATTACGAGTAAATAAGCATGCGTGACTTGGAAAGGAAGGGCATGAGGACAGTTTCTCCTCCAACACTAGCTAGTTTGTTCAGTTTTGCTTTGCTTTTGCTTTTCCTTTGCTTTGCTTTGCTTTTTTGTCGCGGCCACGAAAAACCGTGGGCCGCAGAGCGTTCTGCCCACGTGTTAGATACCGCCAGGCCCCGTCGTCGTCGTCGTCGTCGTCGTCGTCGTTGTACGTACGTTTATATTTACTTGCAAAGCTTTGATACGCACTTTACATATGGCTACTCGTATATATCTAACGTTTCTCACGAGTTAACCTGTAAAAACTAAGGAGACAGGAGTGCCAGCAAGCAATCGCTAATAAGACTGATAATACAGATTTCTATTTATTTTATGCACTTTCTTTCTTAGACTCCAACAAATTCATTTCAATCAATAACAATAGTCATTTTTCACTTCGATTGAATGAGAAAACGTAATGTTTATTTTTTTGCTGTTTCTATTCTAAGGATCATTTGGTGAATAATAGGTTCAATGCATCAAATACTATAATTAGGCTCATAAATATTGTGGAAGATACTACTACTATTTTCATATATACAGATCTTTTGAAATTTTTATTAACCTATTTATTTAAATCTTTATTCAACCTATTATTACTCTTCCTATATTCTAGAAAATGCATTGTTCTTTTTTCCTATTTAATACATTCTCCTGTTCAATGAAATATCATAATTTTTGTGCGAATAAATCGGCAAAAATTTGTATGACAACCGAAAAAGTACTTAAAACATTTAATATTTTCTCTTTCTATTTTGTGATATTTATTCAAACATAAATGGGGTTTCATATTCGGTGCCATTACCAAAGTTTCTCTCTCTGTTTTTGCCTTTTAAAATCCTACGCTCGTATCTCGACTTAAACGTAAGCTTAACGACACAGTGGCTGGATTAGCAAGCGCGAAATATAAATACACGCGTTCACACGCGTTTTATATATGCGTGTTCGTGATCACTAACATAAGAGGAGTGTGGGGTGTGTACAACGCGCCCTTCTCTCTCTTTTTCTTTCTTCACTGTCCAAGTATAATATATAGAAAGAACCATATTGCGTTATAGGCGCGGGCCAAGCTGGCGCCGTTCGTGACATTCTCTTATTTTCCTTTTCCCTCCTTGGAGGTAGTAGTGCCCTTCTTTCTTCTAAAACCCATAGTCGTTGTTGCTTAGAATCCGTGTTCACTCATTCTCAAATATTATTATCATTAACACCTCTATTTTTCTTCCAATTCATTCTTTATTACTTCTATTAGGTCGCCCGGAAAGTCAGCGAAGATTAACCACTCTTAACATTTTCAAATTTTCTTTTATATTTTAGTTTTCACTCAAATTCTAGTTTAAATAGTAAATGGGAGTTAATAAACAGCAAAATTGTGACAAATTTATTTTTCCCATCTGAAACGAACTGGTATATGAAATGCATGTAAAACTTCTCCTTTCGTTTCCTTTGAAATGGTTAAGTATTGGATCTTACTTGAACAGTGCATGGTTCTAGTGGACCCCTATAATTTTGTACGATTTAAAAATAATTGGTGTCCTATCAATTTGGTTCTCTGCTTGCAAGTGACACTATAAAACCAGACTAGATTAGCATTCTAATTTTGGAGCAAAAGAACTATACTCATTCAACCAACTCAAAAGATTATGAAAAAAACACTCAGTTGATCTTCTATGGTGATTATACTAATTTGTTCACTTTCTATATAGAGCATATATATAATTTTACTTAAGTACTTATTATCGACGCTTCTTCAAGGGGACGTGCATTTATGTATTATTATTACGTATTATTATCATTAAAGTAATTTATATACATCAAATGTCCACAGTTGGACAAATTATAAAACTTAAAGATATTAAGGATGAAGAAAACAATAAAAAAATACGATTTTCCTTTTTTAAAATAAAAAAATGTGTTCTTTTAAACGAACAGTACACCCCGTAGATACGTGTACATATGCACCAGTACGAGAGTTTATTTGCAAGAAGATAAATCTACAGGTAACGATTTGTCATGAGACACGCGTTGCACCGTGACGCGTTCAATGTATACCACGAAAAAGTTTGACTTATGTTTCTTGGGAGATCAAATCGTTATCGAAAATATCTTTTAAATCATTCCAACGTTATTTATTAATATTAATGTAATTTATTAATCGTAACGTTGCCAGTAACCAGCAATTCTTAAAAAAAAGCCAAAAACATTTTTCAAAGGAATACACAAGGAAAATGTTTGACTTACGTTTCTTAAAAGATCAAATCGTTTTCGAAAATATCTTTTAAATTGTTTAGTTATTTATTATCATTAATCGTAATCGGGCAATAAGCAAAAATACAAATTTTCAACGGAATCTTATGTTTATGTTACACGACCCCGATTGATTTCAGCAATGAATTTTTTTTTTTCTTTTTTTTTCTTATACCTACCATACCTGTCTCTTATTATATTGCTTAGGGGTTATGATGACGTATAAATGTCAGCGAGTAAACGCAATAAACGCTTCGAACGATGATTAATCGCACGGCATACAATGGTCTAATATAATTTCCTATAAATTGATTGCAGCGTGCATTCTTTAAAGTGAGTTTATTTCTTTTTTTCACTGCGAATGCTCGAGTGGAATTTATGAAATAGTAAAAGTTCAGAGGATTTCCTATGAACTATTTTTATTTGTTTAAAATATATTTATATGATATAATATGTGTATATTATATTCGTGAAATGAAATTGATATTAATTTGAAAGTTTAATAAACCTAAAATACGTTTTTATTTATAAGAATTTTATAGCATTGCAATTCAAGCAAATATAAATTATTTCAATTTTATATTGGAAACTGGTACCGCGAATACTGTATATATATATATACAGTGTCGGAGAAAATACAGGAATTATGTGCTTGCTCGTTCTCACGGTGAGAAGATACTGTAAGGAAAGGTTCGGAGAATCGAAAAGAAGAAAGAAAGAGAAAGAGAAAGAGAGAATAAGGTGGTCCAGAGGTTTACCTCTGAGCCTTCAGGAGACAACATCGTAAATACGATACGTCGATGACCACGTATGAAATTCCTAACACCTGTGGTCGACCATCGTGAACGATCTCACGCATGTTATACACCCTACAATTTTTTCTCTCTCTCTCTCTTTCTCTTTCTCTTTCTTTTTCACACATACCCACATTTTTGAACCTTCTTTTCCGTTATAACACTGACACTTTGCATAAAACGTATATGCTTTCGTACGAAACAAACAAAAATCAAATAAAATAATAAGAGAGAGAGAAAGAGAAAAAGATCGCGGTTTCAAGAATCGTTCGAAACTTTTTCAGACTCCCAATATCTTTGAAATTTCAGAGAAACTTGATTATTAATTCTCTTTTAGCTTTACCACGAATGTATACTTTCGCTTTATTCCTTTTTCGTTATTCGCTTATAACCGACACATCAAGTTTCTTTATAAGTTAAGATTTTGTGTGCAATCTTGATAAATCAAAATTATGTAGAGAAAGAGAAAGAAAGAAAAAAAAATAAAGAGAGAGAGAAATAGGAAGGTGGGGTGAAAAAAGTAATAATGATACAGGTCGATATTAATAATCGTACACGCGAGTAAATCTTTTGATACGATAAAGAACATAATATTCACGTAGCATTCGCGATAAGCAATAGTTTCAATTATATCTTTATAAGATGAAAATAAATGATAAATATAATAGATAAACTCAATAGTGCAAGAGAAAATGAGCAAGTAAGAGAGACATATGATGATATAGCAAGATCTATATTAGCGATCGAGATCACCGTTAGATCCTTAGATCAGACGAGGAAGAGAATAATTATCCGATCGAGATAAGAGTGTTCTAGGTAGTTAGGTAGACATAGATAAATATATCTTTTATGACTTCTTTAAATAAAGTCATAAAATATATAGAAAAGAAGGATCTTAGCATGTAATTTTTATCTTTCATTTCGATAAGGTTATATTTTTAAACATGATCGAAGAACGATTCTAGCTTTGGTACCTAAGTAAACAAAATGTTCTATAGATAGATGGTAATATTTCAAGGGGTTAAAATCTATACATTAAATATAGGAAATATTTCATATCAATGTATATTTGATATAAATGAATTTTCGAGTTATATTTTTTATAATCGACATATTTTCAATCCATTTCTGGTTGCACGGCCCTAAATGAAATATATGTTAGTGATTTCAGCAATAGTATACAAAACAATTATGTTGATTTTAGAACACTATTGAGTGCTAGAGAATTGCCAATGTTGAAGATTTTTAGAAAGCCCAACGATTATTTTACGTTAATAATAAAGATTATTGTTATTAAAAAGTGACCTGAAAATATGAAGGGCAACTTATCCAGCATATCGACATTGGCGATATCAACAACCGGGTAAAGTAACGATCCTTTCAATATTGCATTTAGGATCATGGTTCCTTGCATCATATGTTTAATATTTATGTTCTTAATTATTAATAATTCTCGAAAACTCAATATACATATACTCATATATTCATACGATATTATTTACTTATTTTAATATATAAATATACCACCTGAAGTTTTGACATGCATTTATGAAACATCCAGTATAGATGAGTACTCATATATATTTCCATGTACCTATCTAACCGAGTCGATACACTTTGCACGCTTCATGCTCGTTATAAAAAGTGCGTGTCTACGTTTCGAATGAGCGTGGGCAGTACCCCGGCTAATAACTTAACATTCTATTAATAGAAAGTACGCACGAATGCGCACCTAAGTATAAAGTACACGTATGAGCACACACGCATTTATATATATATATATTTATTCCTTTTTTTTCGCGTATCGATCGATCGATCGACAGATCGTTCCTTGCTCGCGATCTCGAATCTGTAGAGACACGCGCGAGCCTTCTCTATCTGGTTCGGTTTGAAATTGAGCGTGGGCGAACTGCATTTTTCGAAACGCTCTCTCGTGCTTGGGAATAAATATCTACCGTCTGCAATATCTACAAGTGTCTTTCAATGTTCCTCCAGACTACTTGTAGTCTTTTCAATATTTTTATTCTATCAACTCTAATAAGACCAAAATTACGAATAAATATAATATATGAGTCATCTTGTCGTAGTTAAATCCATTTTTTTATATATTTTAATGGAATTGTTTTTTTCTATCTTTTTCAGCTGCCAAAAGGTGAAAATTCTAATGTTCTTCAAATGTTGCCCAATAAATACTTACGTTTTTATTTATCCTGTGCACAGCTTGTTTTGTTGCAGAGTCTATCTTTCGGAAAAGAACATTATATACTTTTCTGATTAAATGAAGAAATCAATAATTTTCAAAACTAATGTATTACGAAACGTTAATTTTCTCAATATTCAATATTTGCTTCTGTGCGACTCATATGATAATATGTAAGCATTCGATTGTGTAAACAATAGCAAAAAGGACACTACTTTTTATTGATATTTTTAAACATTTTTTACTATCTTGGAATGATTCAACGTATTCTTTTCTGAATAATAACTTGGTTGCCTAGATTATCTGGTCTAACCCCTAGATTGTTATTTGTGGGGGAAACTAAAACAAGAAGGGAGGCTGTTGCAGAAATTCATAGAAATTCGCCATGTGTAAACAGCGAATATGAGGATTTATTTAAAGAAATAATAACCAACAATGTTTATAAATTCTGATTAAATAACAAAAAATATATATATATTATATGATTAAAATATGGGATAATTGTTGATTCGTTCTCGTAATCGTTAATCGTTCAATTATCGGTTACAATGTTCGAAGAAAACGATGTTGGATCTTAAGATCTATAGGACGAACATCTTCTCTTTGGCTAAGGGCCAAAGAAAACGATCGAACGCGTTTAAAAGTCGAGCCGCAACGTTCTCGAAGGAGAAAACAGAACGTTGCTCTCTTCGATTCGGTCGTGTTTTGTCTGGTGGCAACCTTTTGCCAACTACCGCTTTAAACTCAAGGGAGACGAGATAAAATTGTTCACGAGTCTTCCAACTCCCACGTGATTCTCCGTTTTTTTTTCTTTTTCCTTCTTTTCTTTCTCTTTCTTGTAGTTTCTTTTATATACTCTTCTTTAGCGTCGACAGTTTCTCACCTAACGGCAAAATTCTTACGTCTATATAAACATGGTTAGTATTTACCGGGTCAGTATTTTTTAATTTTTTCTTCTAAGTCTTTTAAATAAATTGTCCATATTTATAAAAAAAAAGAAGAAACAGGTTATATGATTGGTCGAGTATTATTTAAGTAATTTTTTTATTTTAATATAACCATTTTATATTCTGCAGTTAAAATACTGTATAAAAAATAATCCAATAGATCTAATAAATCCTTAATCATTTAAGAACAGTTCAAAAATCACACGATTTTATAACAGAAACAAAGACATTTGAAGAGCAATATTTTCCACAGCAATTTTTCCTTTCTCGCAAATGGAGCAACGGTGCCAATGAATAATCTGTGTTATTTTGCAATAACCTGCATATAGTTTACAACTTTCCTTTTCTTCCGTTTTCATTTGAAAACATTTACGGTCTAACAATAAATAAAGTCTTTGGGTATGCAGCGTGCACTAGTGCAGTATTTTACTAGTAAGGTATATACACTTATCTTTTTCTTTCTTATATTTTCCTTCGCTGTTTCTTCTAGTAAGAGATCGAATCTATTCCCGATACGCTTGTGGAAAACGAAATTGCATCGGGTAGCTCTGGCTTACCGCCAATAAAACGTCGATGTCGTGATCGTTTACAAGGCCTTTGCTCGTTTATTCGGTACTTCCGTTCTTGCCGATCCTACCTTGAGAATTTCATGTTTTTCTAACATCGCCAGCTTGTTATCGCGAAGAAAATTAAAGAGCCACGTTGTATTCAACTTATCATGGGGGTAAACGTGTCAAATTAAAACGAATAAATATACAGCAGAGCATCGATTATTCGAATTCGAAAAAAAACCGTAATTTACGTAAGTAAATATTGGAAAAAAGCATGTAATCTACGCAAAATCGATAAACACAGTCGAATTTTAGTTTGCTTTAATGGAGGATTCGTAGTTACTTGTTTCGTGTATACAAAATTTCTTTTAAAACTCTCTAGAAGAAGTTTACACTTTTTATTCTTTTTTTTTTCCAGACGCGGATAAAACTTTCGCAATTTGGCTGTCTAAGTCTCAGACATCCTGTATTTTTTAATGTATAAAGGAAAAAATGATAGAGAAGTTTTTTACCGTGCACCAACGACGACTTGCTGTCTAGCAACATCGAAAAGCAGCTGCGAGTACGTTGTCACACCCTCTTCACGAAACATGCTGCCTTCCACCAGATCTGTAAAATAGAAAATTGAAACGACACGTTAGAAGATATTTTCTATTATCTTTGAAGAGTATTTAAGTTTGAAAGATAGAATACCATGAAAGATATATTTTTTCTTCTATTGTGACCATGCATACGAATAAGGAAGAAGCAGGTGTGAAAATTTGCTAGGAGGTGTCATAATTACCTAATCGGCAGGTAGCAGATTGTTCAGATGTCAAAATATACGCGTCTATTTT
The DNA here is from genome assembly GCF_001313835.1 of Polistes canadensis. Classification (NCBI taxonomy): domain Eukaryota; kingdom Metazoa; phylum Arthropoda; class Insecta; order Hymenoptera; family Vespidae; genus Polistes; species Polistes canadensis. The sequence goes on from NW_014569578.1 coordinate 843,721, forward strand.
ATATACAGTGACTCTAGAAATATATTCGGATATTACAGTATGACTAGCTTATTCTCTTGTAAAAATAACCAAAATATGAATCCAAAAGTGTACTACAAATAGTCGTACAAGTTTAGAGAAGTTGATTACGCGTATAAAAAACAGTCGAAAACGTAGAATAACAATTTTTTATACGAAGTTTTCGTTTTCAAGAAAACTGACTATAAGGTTTTGTTAAGTACATGCGTACTTAAATGGATTTTTTTATACTTAAGTACTTTATTCGTATTTGCAAACAATATTGTCAATGATTTGGCCTAGATTGCATTACTACATTAAGTTCCAACAATATATTGATATATTTAAATTATATATTGCTGAGAGTATTTTCTATTTTGTTTTAAATAAAGTATTACCAAATGGACTGCTGATACCATTTCTCGAGTTTTGACTTCTTTAAATGTAAGTATGATATTATTGTTTGAATATATCTCTGGTTCCATTATTTTTAGCATACACTCCTGAATAAGACCTCATAAATAAAAATCAAGTGGAGTTAAAACCAGTGACATTGTTAAAAAATACGAACAAAGTTTAAGTGTGATCAAGTACGAAGAAACCCATTCAACCGATTCTCGTTACTTCTCAAGTACACGTGTACTTGACGGAACTTCACAGTCCATTTCCTTGAAAGCGAAGCCTTGTAGACAAAATTCTCATTTTACATTTCCGACTTATTTTTATAAGCGGAATTCATTTCTTTCAGTTATTACCATAATTTTGAGTATATTCTACATGTACATCCCTAATAGGGTTTCTTATGAATAATCCATTTCCTTGAAAACGAAGCCTTATAGAAAAAATGATCATTATTTATTTCCAACTTACTTTTATACGCGGAATTAATTTTTTTCAATTTATACCTCAATTTTATGGAGTATCGTTTTTATTCCTATTAGGATTTATAAAAAATAAGAATGAAGCTTTATTGAAATAAATTCAAATGAAAATATAGTATATTTAAGATTTTTATAGATCATACAATTTTAATTTAATAAATAAATACAAACATTTAATTTTAATATTATAATAGTAAATTTGAAGAGTTCATTACTTTGAAGAAAAAATATGTCCAAATTGTCTGTCTTTTTCAATGAGATGAAAATAAAGGCACATTTATTATTTTACATTATCAACTTTTGTATGTACATAAAATCAACTTCTTTTAACTTTTACCATAATTTCTTATAAACTCTGTATATTTTTAATAAATTGTTTTATAATGAGGGTTCTTTAAGAAGGTTCTAACCTGACTGACGTTTCATTATTTTTCTAACAAGTAAGCTCATGCTCGCAGAAAATTCATGGAATATCATTTTCTAAGGAAGCTTCGCGAAAATATTTTAAATTCAGCAAAGTGGTCCAAGAGCTCGAGGGATCTGGGGAACGGAATGATCGAGGCGTAAAATCGAGTCGAGTCGGAAGACCGGCTCGTAAAGCGACCCTTCGATACGGCGACGAGTGCGAAAAAAAGAAAAGGAAAGGTAAAAATAAGAAAAAGTCGAAGGATCGTGCGACGTCGAGAGCTGTAACGTTGGCATCGTTTTAACGATTACAAAGGGAAGAGTTTATACGACCTTTTTCCACCTTTTTTGCACCCCTCGTTCTCTTTCGTGCCATCTATGTCCTACTCTTACATATATAGGGATACCAGGACAAGTTGATACATGGACAGGTTAATACAATGATATTATTTGGATACTCTTAAGTTTTACGTGGTTTTATCAGTATTTCATGTTTTTAGTTTATTGTCTGACCATTTATAGGAAACCATTTGTTAATACGACATATTTTTGCAGCATGGTTTAGTTTTAACACGGTTTCAGAATTAGGAGTATCATCCTACTGTATTATTTGAACACTGTGTAGATACATGTGATTGAATCTGCTCAGTGTTTGATGCTTTTAGGTTATGGTTTCCATATTTTCAGGCAATTTTATAATACGACATTCTTACAACATAGTCTAACTCTAAAATGGTTTGGGAACTGGGGAAATCTCTGTACAACAGGGGTATTTTTACAATATGGTTTCCCTGTAACACGATTGGGGAATTGAGGAAATCTCCATACAATTCGGGATGTGATGAGAATTTTTAAGTGTACGCAATGTCATTTGATATTTTTCATTCGAACAAGTAAATGTGTTGGATCAGATTTGCATATGGCATATTAGATTTTTAGAATTTTAAGTTCATTTGGTTCGTTGTGGATTAAATATATTATAATATTATTAAAAAGTGAGAGAGAGAGAGAGAGAGAGAGAGAGAGAGAGATATATATTGACTGGGGTCCAACAGGCTGTGAATTAAATAAATATCTACCTAAATACTAATAATTTATTAAAAAGATACAGATAGTTTTTATATTAAATTATACAACACTATAGCACTTATATAAAATTCATACCAATATCTTATGAAAAAACACCAACTATTTAAAAGAAAATATTAAACCAATAAATAACAACCTATATTAACATATAAATATATTTTTGTCGAAAATAATTAATCCAAACAAAAATGACAATAATTAGAAACTGTATAAAACGTATTAACTTGTTCCTTGATCGTCCTTATTTTACTTTAATTGTCCCTACGTAAGTACATACGCATATCACGTATTGAGAGAGAAACGTACGCGCGTATGCGATTGCCAGCGCCTTCCCGGAACAGTTTTTCCATCCTAAGCGAACTAGTTTAGCTCTCTGCTAAAAGACCCGGTTCTACCTCTTTCCATCTCTCTATACTTCTCTCTCTTCTCATCCTTCGTGTCTACTTGTCTACTTCCTACCTCCTTCTATCGTTATTTCTTCGTCTATCTCAATTCCACAGCGCGCTCGTGACTTTTCATGCCGGTAAACTCGTTTCGATATATCCATGTGGGAGAACGGATAATACTGAAGCCTTTCCGAGGGGTGCCTTCGATAAGAAGAGCCGCATTTCAGTTACGTTCCAGGAGCTACCTCCCCCCCACCCCCTCTCTCTCTCTCTTCGTGTTTCTTTTTTTCTTATTTGACGAACCTACATACGTAACAGATCGATCGTGATGCTGTTTGAGATTCGTGTTTTGAATTAATGTTGCATCCATGACGAAACGTCGTGTTCTCAAGCATGTCAAATAAAGAAAGATAAAGAAAATCTTTCATAAAGTATTCCATACTTAGCCCCCCCTCCCCACACACACACACACAAATCAGTATGTGACATAAAACGTCAAATAATTTCGGGCTAGTACTTTTGTACGTAGAATAATGAAAGGCATCGATTGATTAAAAGAAAAAAATCAGATTGCATTAAAATATAAAGTGCAATTGCATTTGGCAGGTGCATCGGTGCATGCGTCACACAATAAAATAAGGTCATAGGAACTTAGTTCTCAGAATTATTTTGAATATTGGGCTGGGTAAAAAGTTTCTTCGTGTTTTTTCGGATAAACGGTTCGAAAATCTCATAACTTTGGTAATATAAATTGGATTCAGCAATACTTGCAAACGTTTAAAATATGACATATCATAGAGTAATTAATAAAAAAGAAAATTGCAATGTTTGTTTATTCAGTCGAAAGCTCCTGTATCGTAAAAATAAGCAAAAATATAGAAAAAATACATATTCGAGATATTTACAAATTTTATTACAGAAAAGAGTAGAATGAGACGAAGAGTGTTAAACAATTTTGAGATTGATGTATAGGATGCAATATTAGTAGATGTCGCACAGTGCTGATTAAAGCGTTTAAGCTGGAAATATTGATGTCAAATATCTGTTCGACCAATAAATGGAAAATTTTATGAGACGATGGAAAAAATTGACTAAGAGTGGCATTATTAGCAGTCATAATGTCGGTAAAGAAATAAACATCGATCACAGAACAGTTTTAAACAGTTTGGAGAGAGGTGGATAGAAAATTGTTTTTATTTGTGATTAAACATAGAATATGCTGATGTTGTTTGATAGTATAAAAATGAAATATTTTGTAAATATGTATACGAGTCTTTCACAAAGGCTAAAGTAATTAACTTCACTCTTAGAATTTTGTATATTTACACTACTAAATTACTCGCGCGCGATCGATGTTTAACTTTTTATATTTAAAATAAATTACTTTGGTAATTAGATTTTATATTACAAAGAATAAATGAGAATAATTTAAAAAACCATTGAATAAAACTTTTAATGATCAATGTTTATGTGGGTGGTTTCCCTCTTTCTTGTTAGTCTTCCGAAACTAAAGAATAGGAATTCCGATAATGTTGATAATAGGTTCTTGTGGAAGAAAACCTCTCTTCACGGAAATACAGTATATTCTGATAAATGAACTACAAAAAGGATAATAATACAGTAATACGCGTTCGCCTCTTGACTCCTAGACGCGATAACTGCCTTCTTAGGTCTTCTTCTCTTTTATCCGGTCTTTGTCTTGCCGTGAAACGCTATTGATATTCGACTGTTTACATTATTCGACCTCTGCCCCACTCTCTCTTACATCCAATACTCTCATACTCAGAGTTATCTCACTCGTCCTCTCACAAACCACATTAATATAACATTTTTTCTTTTTTTTTTTTTACGTAGAATAAGCTTACACGTTTGTAAAGAAAAATATTTGACACCATGTATATATTAGAATACTATAATGTAAATAGTATGGGAAAGCAAAGATGAAAACTTAAATTAGCAGTATTTTAAATACAATAAATTCTGATATAACGGGAACCTATAATCTTATATAATGATCTACAAATATTTCGACGACTTTTTTATTGGACTGTTCGGAAAGTTCGTGTTAATTTTGAAAGAAAAATTAAAAAGCAACACTTTTATATTTTTATATTTGAAATATATTTAAAAATACGAAAGTATATATACGTGTTAAAATGTTCCTTTGACGACAGCAACGTTTCTACGAAATGACCCTCGACACGCTTTCACATAACGCATCGCATCTCGTGGAAAGGACGTGAAAATTTTCAGACCAACAACGACAACGATGATGACGTCTTTCGAGCTCTCGAAAGAGTGACAGCCAATTAGGCACGCGCCTCTGAAGAGTCCATGCTTACTGCAAAAGAGAGAGAGGGAGTCCTCCAAAACGACTATTTTTTTGTCTTCTTCTTATATTTCATTTCTTTCCAAGTCGCGGAGTTAACGAAAAAAAAAATAACATTCGTGGACTTATCTCGTTACAGATAAAAGATATACAAGTTTTCAAGACGTGTCTCGTGGACACGTTAAAACTTTCCTTTTATATACAGTGTATCCTACAAATATTTGGATACTACTGTATGACTAACTATTTTCTTCCATATTTCAATTATTTAAAAAATAATCGTTCCGTTAAATTGTTTTTAATAATAGGTCATTTGTTAATCTTGATAAACATTTATAATTGATTTTTCAAATTTACATATATATTGCATATTAATCGAAATTATTAAAAGGAATAATATAAAATGACTATAGGGTATGGTAGAATTTGGAAAAGCAAGAATTTTGTTAACGGAAGACAATTTACTAGTGGGAGAATATTAATTCTATTAAATTTTTAGGGTAATTATATTAAATATAATCTCTCATGATGTTTTACTTATAATTAATGAAAATTACAGTTTGTTTAAAAAGAAAATACAATATTTTTCTTACTAAAAATTGTTCAATTAATCAAAAGCAAATGTCTGCCTATTACATCCATTTTACAATAACTGTCATTTACAAACTAAAGATACTTGATTACTAAATGACTTCATCCGTTAACCGTTTGAGTCCCAGAGGCTTTAAAAAAACACGATCGAAAAGCAATAGCGCTGCTTGAGACAAACGGTTAATCTTCAATGTTTTCCAAATTGTATATCATATTTTCGAAAAGAGAGAGGAAATGTTTATTGAGATTAATAAATAATTTATTGCTAAAAATAGTAATCAGGGTGATTTCTATATAAAAACATGAAGTTTGTCATACTATAGTGTAGTTAAATGTTTGTACGTTCTCTGAAAATAATCTTTCGAATGTGGTTTTTCCAAAAGGACCTAATTATAATTATCTTTTGATAATCACGTTTTCGCCCTCGAAATGGCGCACCTTCTCTACAGACCTTACTCGGATGGAAAGTTCAACGTGGGTGGCTCAATTTTCTTCTCGCGATATAATCCTCATCTCTTTTTCTTTCTTTCTTTCTTAGGTAGAGGTACCTGCGAAATTGCAGTCTACAAATAAGGACGCGAACGGAGCTCCACTTCGTTCTTGCATAATGCTGCGTTTCGTGTGTATGCACACGTATGATTCTTTCTCTCCCTCTTTCTTTTTTTTTTTTCTTTCCTCTTTCCCTCAGCTTCCTTCTTCGATTCGTTGCAGGACCCAACATCGGAGCACGTGGGTGGTTTCACGGACATTCGATAATTCTCGAAATTAGTCCCGACGAGGTGGTGAACACGAAATTGCATAGAAAGAGAGAGAGTATATACTCCCTATCTATAATATTAATACAGGGTGATTCACGAGTTGTGATCAGTAGAGATTACTCTGTTATTAGCAGTTCGATCGGAAATGTTTTTATTGAGTACAGCATGGTTTCATCAGAGCTTTAACCGTAATTATAGCTAATTTTTTATCTATTTTTTTCATGATTTTTCCAGATCACCTTTTAAACATAACAGAATATGTTTTATAAACATAAGTCATTTGAAGTTTTATTCAAAAGTTATAACATAAATTGTAAAATTGTCTAAATGTGGAACTCAAAGATGATATTTAACGGTTCTGTGTATGTTGTTTACTATCTTCAAGTGATACAACGTATTCTTTTCTGAATAATAACTTGGCTGCCTAGATCTCACTCCACTAGATTGTTATTTGTTGGGAAACTAAAACAAGAAGTTTATGCAACTGAGATAGTTATAATTGAGACTATGGTAGAACAAATTAGGGATGTAGTTGCAGAAATTAATAGGAATTGGCCATGTGTAAACAGCATACTACTTTGTGTCGAACTTTTGTTCGCGTAAGCAGATAACATTTTAAATAGTACATTTAGATATTTTTACAATTTATGTTATAACTCTTGAATTAAGCTTTACAAATCAAATGTTTATAGAATATTCGTTACTTACGTACATTTTTTACGTACGTGTGTACGTAAAAACTTAGGACACAGGGTAATACATACAGGATAAACTACGAGTCTTGATCAATAAAAATTATTCTGCTATTAGCAGTCTGATCAGAAATATTTTATCAGACAAAGCATGTTTTCAAGAGAGCTTTAAAGTGATTGTAGTACATATTTTGTTAATTTTTTGTTTTTATGATTTTTCATAATCACCTTCAATTTTTACTGATAAACATATGACATTTTTTACGTCGATTTGTTAAAGAATTTCAAAACGAATTCAGTAAGTACCCTAACGTAACATGTGTTACTTTTTTTCATTATGATAATTATCTCGCACATTATGTTATGATAATGCAAATTGCATGCGCAGCTAGCACTACAGTACAGACTTAGACAGTGTTAAACACTCTTTCATTTGATGTCTATGCGAGTGCATTTCAATTGATTAATATCATTTTTAACATCGCATAAATTAAGGTAAAAATATTTCTTTAATCTTTTCTCGAACCAGATGAAAAAACAAAGTAACACATGTTATATTATAGTACTTATCGAATTTATCTTGAAAACCTCTAAGAGATGGGCGTAAAAATATTGTAGGTTTATTTGCAAAAAAAAACCTGGAAGAAGACCTTGAAAGATAATGTAAAAATAAAATTGACAAAAAATTTGATGTAATCATGTTAAAGCTCTCTTGAAACTACAATATGTAATACCTGATAAAAGCATTTTCGATCAAACTATTGATAACAGAGTAATATCTACTGATTACGATACGTGAATCACCTTGTATATGCATATACATATATGTATAAATAGGATGCAATGTTCGGTGCTTTCAAGACGTGGGTTGTGTTTGTGTATCGCCTTTAATAACCGTTCAATGGTTTTTGTCGCACGATTATCCGCATTATCGGCGTATCGTTAAACGACCCGATTATTATTTCGTTTCTTTACGGAAATACTTTACGGTCGATTTATTTCTTGGCAAATTATAGGAATTGTATTTTCAATTCAATCTGTGAAGACTGAATTCATTTCGGCAACGTCTAAACTACAAAAGACACGCGATTTTATTATTGAAATTTGCCAGTGTTGGAGCTGGTACTCACCCTCTAGTAGTGAACGACAGGGATTACATTTAACATGTACAAAATAATTAATATACAGTGATAATTGTATTGTATTTTAAATTTTATGATTGAATGGCAACAAAATAAACCATTTAAAATTGGTAGTACAGTATGAAGAAACATTTAAAAACTATGTATCCAAACTACAAAATTAAATACAAAAATATTATATATAACTGTTTTTAACAGAGAAGTTGTTCACCTCTGATAAATATCGATCATTCATATAACAAATGAAATTTTCAAATACAGACCACACAAATAGAACTGATTTCCTTTTCCGATAAAATGAAAAGAAAAAAAAAGAGAAGAAAAGAGCAAAAATCTTGGAAAAAGAAATATCCAGCAAAGAAGAAAAACAAACCTTCTCGAAAAGCTTTATATAGTCGTCGAAGAAGTAAACGAGGTACCTACGCTACACCTTACCCGATTCGCTGAAGAACGTGAAAGATCGTAAAAGCATCGATTCCTTATAGGAACTCTTCGTACGATAGTACGACGATCCTTTCATCGTCGTGTCGTCCTCTTCCTCTTTCGTTCCTTTTTCATCCTTTCGAGGTTTCCTCTAGTTGGTGAGAAAAGGAAACTCGATTCCGCAAAGGGACTTATACATTTCTTTCGACCTTCCACATATCACCAGGCATTCATACATACACACCACACATGATACAAACATACACAGATATACGTACATACAAATAAACAGAATTAAATGCACAAATTTATTTACACACATCGATATAGTACATACACAAATTTATTTAGACCAAAGATTATAGATACACATAGTATACATAGACATAAATGAATTTACACTGTCAGATATATACGCATATACAGAGATATACATCTACAGATATTCGTATACCTACAAATAAATTATACATAACCACACAAACGAGTTAAGGGACACGGGTTTCTCCCTCTGCAGAATAGCACATAGTACAATTACATATAAATGCATGTGTGTAGGATGAGGGAGCTCCAGTTAGCATAACCTGATCTCGAAGGTCTCTTGTGGTCCGCTTACTACCCTTCGTTTACTATTTTTCTCTTTCTTTTCTTTCTTTTCTTTGATATATTTTCAATTCGAAAGAAGGCTCTAGATGATCCTGCTTGCCAGCATCATTCTCTCTCTCTCTCTCTCTCTCTCTCTCTCTCTCTCTCTCTCTCTCTCNCTCTCTCTCTCTCTCTCTCTCTCTCTCTCTCTCTCTCTCTCTCTCTCTCCCTTCCTTTTCTACTTTATTTTCTTTCTTCGACTGTGGATCTTGAAGAGTGGACGAGATTGATAGCCATGTAATGGAACTTCTACTACTACTACTACTACTATTACTATTACTACTACTACTACTACTACTACTACTACTACTACTATTACTTATACCACTGCTTACTTTTGCGGAAGGATGAAAGAAGAAGGAAAAAGGGAAGTTGGAAAAGGAATGGTCGATCTTTTCGTTCCTCGTCATAATGACATTGACTTCCCTTAGGAAAAGAAAACCCATTGTTTACTGTATTTTTTTTGGTCTTTTTCTATATCTTGTCGATCCAAAACTTTATCTATCCCAAAAGATTCTATTCGTATGATTCTACTAAAAGCTGTCGATTAGTATTATACGATTCATTTTTGAAACAAAGGAAATAATATCGAACGCGTAATTCATAGTTCTATAGAATTTAGATTTTTATTAATTTCTATGGTTCAATTGGCAGAAATGATATTGTGGGTTTATGATAAAAAGGAAAAAAGCGAAAAAAGATATTTTTGTTTAAAAAGTAAATAATAAAGATGAAAATATACGCGGAATAAGTTGGCGGAAAAAATGAACACAATAAAAAAAACATCGTGCAGAGAAATGTGGTTTGAATTTACTGTTCGAGGGAAAAGTTCAGAGCAAGGAGAAAAAAACAATGTTCGTGTTAAGTTCATCGATCTGATAAAAAAGTTGGCCTACGTGTATATCTAGTAGTAGTTTAGTCGTGAAAGTCGATCATTCGAAATTCTCTTTAAGAAGAAAAAGAATAAGAAAAAGAATAAGAAAAAGAATAAGAAAAAGAAGAAGAAGGAATAAGGGAAAGGAACGAAAAGAAAGACGTACGTGAAACAACGCGGTCTCATTGATCGTCCCAGAGATCGATTCCTCGTACGATTTCTCCATTCGAATTCTCCTGGAAGAATCAACGTGCCAATGGGGGGCTTCTCCATTGCTTTGAAGTAGCTTGACAAACTTATACCGGATACTCTCTTTAATACTTTTTTACCTATTTTTTTCTATTAGGTGTAAACGTTAATTCGGTGCTTTGATATTATACCGGATGTTTCAAAAAGAATATATCAAGGTTTTATTTGTTTATTATACCTCTTACAATTAAATGAAGTGTACAGAGTACTGATGATTCAATGGATAAAAGATAATCATTAAATAAACTTATCTTTAATATAAAAAATAAGCATTCGTTAAAAGTATTTTGATAATAAAATTGTTAATAATTCTAAAACTAAAGTTAATTTCATAAAAGTAAATTGTAAAGTGAAAGGTTCATAAATTTTCTATGACATTTATATCTGCTAATATTTAAGGTTAAGAAAAATGACGATGAAGATAGAAGAAAGGTGTTTCAAATTGGGAGAAAAATAGAAAGAGAGAGAAAAGAAACTACTCTTGATAAAGTTATTACCGAACGTAATGATCACTCGACAGGATGGTAATTAAATAAAAACTCGTTAATATATATCGTGACGTCCGATATAAGTGCCGTGAATGTTTTATTGCACTTTTGGGATGCGATTAATCGTCCCTCTTACTTCTCATTTGCGCTATAACGAAAAGATCTTTCGATCGTGAAAAAGCACGTATACCACTCGAAATAAATTCTATCGTATCTTAATAACAACCTCTCGAGAATATATATTTTGTTCGATAGCGTACAAGCTTAATACTCCGATATGTTGACCTTTTGAACTCTTATGTCATTTCTGAGATAACAACGATAATTATTTGCTTGTTGTCACATATTTTTTACTCAATTGTTTTATTCTATTGCCTTATAAATGTCATATCGAAGACTACAAATATTTTTATCATTTTTTATTCTACCCTGTTTCGCGCACGAGAAATGATTAAAAATAAATTAGATGATAAATAAATAAATAAAATCAAAATACATAGAATTTTGTTGAAATAATGGACGTTACTGACTAACCCGATTTACAATACAAAACAAAATTTTAATATATTTTATATCAGTTAAATAAGTTATAAAAAATAAATCAAATTTACTCTATAAGAAACATTCGACGAAAATCGTGTTGAAAAAGTAAATGTACTTTGATTATCGGTTAAATTAGCAACGTATAAAATTTGTCAAAAAAAGTGATACAGTAATAGACCACTTAACCTACCCTAAAATTAATTATACGGATCAGGTTGAGAATCGCTGAATTCTTCCGAGAATAAGAATAAATGGATGCTGGGTAAGAAGGTGGAAGACATGAAAAGACCGAGAGAAAGAAAGAGAGAGAAATGATGGTAGGAAAGGGGGGTGATGTGGAGAGGGGTGAAGAGGAAGGACAAGGAAAGGATCGGGAGGCTACGGGTAAGCAAAAACAAGAAGACCGAGGCGAAGCACCAAGAAACTGGTCCCGAAGAAAGACGAGCTCTGGCTTCTGCTTCAAAACCGCCAAGTAGTTTCTAGTCTGCAGGCTCTCGGCTACCTGAAGGATACTCGCCGTTTCCTTCTCTTTACAGAAGGGAAGATGAAAAGGGAATACCCGAGTTATGGTTTCCATTTTCGATTGATTATCTTCTTTATTTTTATACTTTTTACTTTTTCAATTTCAGTTAACCCATCAGTGTTTTGTTCAATGAAGAAAAATGTACAAATTTAAGTGAAAGATATAATTTCATAGTAAACTTTATTTATGTCTTAAATGTCCAACGAATTTCAGAATTTTGAAATATAATACAAGTTGTAATTTTGTATTGTTGTTCAATTGTAAGTTGAATTTTGTCGAGATTCAATTTGACTCTAATGAAATGTACTTTTGTTTTCAATGATGTTCTGAACATTTAAATAAAACAAACACATTAATGTAATTCTCTCTATATTTTGCTAAAAAAATACGTAACTAACAATGAACAAAAACTATATTGTATGAATATGAAATTGCAATTTTTCTTCCAATGTATTCCATATTATTCGAATTTCCATGTTAAATATTCCATATTAATCAAACCGATCCACGCATCTGCTGTCGTAAAAGAGTCAGCTAATTAAATTTCTGCATGGTACGCATGCATTGTCTCACGTTGAATGCTGCGATATGAATAAAGCAAGTGGGAGAGAGAAAGAAAAATAAAAGAGGGAAGTAAAGGAACTTGATGTTGAGTATCTGGTAGTGTGAGTTATGGCGATCAACGTTCACCCCTTCCGATATGTACAGTTCATGTAAATGCACTGTACATATGCACAGGGTGGTTCTTGCAATTGGGACAGACTATTGCTTTTTATTAAACAAAATAAATAATAATAATATGATAGAAGACAAAATCATATGGTATAATACGTCTTACAAATAAGAAAATAGAAAATTAGAACATATTATGCCATATGATGTTTTTCATTATTATTTTTTTTTATTTTTACTTAATAAAGGGTAGTAACCTGTTCCAGTTTCAAGAATCACCCTATATATCAAAGCTATTAGGAAAACAACAGGATTAAATGAAACACTCTACAGCAGGGGTGTTCAACATTTTAGTTTGAAGAGGCATCAAAAAAAAAAAAAAAAATACAAAAAGAAATTGTCAATGAGATATTTATTGAACGTCAAACTTCTATTTGATTTTAATTTCTTTTTATCTTCCTTTTTCTCATTGTCTCAGGACGCGCATTAAAAAAAATATACATGTATAATATTAATTCTAACAATAATCGTTGTAAAGAAAAAAAAAAGTTAGTAAATAATGTATAATATTCTTTTGAATAAAGTTTATAATTTCATGTTGAACTGCATTCATTTTTTCAATGATGCATGCGGTCGTTTGGTCGCGTGTTGGACAACCCTGTTCTACAGGTATGAAGAGGTTTATATATCTACATGTATATATTTCTATGCATATGTATATGTGTATACGTGAAAAACGAGTGGTGAAAGAGAGAAAGAAAAGTGGAAGGTACGAGATGAAAAAGCCGGACACGAGGGATAGAGTAGTATAGAGGGAACGACGTATTCTCTTTATTTTTCTCAACGTAAAGAGCTTTCGAACCCTCATTACGTTCCCTCTTTCATCGATGGGGGAAGCTAGGGTACTTTTGAGTATCTGTTCTCTTTCGACACAATGTATAAAATGGTTCGAACTCGTGCTACCCAACGCGAATGCTTCCAACAAAATCAGTCAAATATTAAACGAGTAATATACTCGAAATTCTACTATCCAGGAAGGGAATTTTGTTGAATAAAGTTAATCTTAAGTTTAGTATTTTACATTAAGTAAGAAGTACTTTTGTATAAATATTAAATAACCCCTAACACACACACAAGTTAATTTTGTAAACCTTAAATTTGAACCAGTTTTGAGGATTTTGTTGTCAATCACAATTTATTATTTTGGCATCAAAATTGCGTCGTCAATCGTCTACAAGCACAACGATTTTCGTACGTAAATCGAAAGAGGTATGAAGAGAAAGAGAGAGAGAGAGAGAGAGAGAGAGAATGAGGTGTGGAAGAGAAAAGAAAAGTAAACGTATATACCACCCGTCGAGCGAAGACGGAATAAAAGGCTTTCTTAGTTGGAACGATGGGGAAAGAGAGGAGTAGAAATTTATAATCGTACGCGTGTGTCGGCGCGTGCCGCGAGATTCGCCCACGCGTAAACTAAAGATCTTCTTCATCTTATTCCTACACGAGAAAATGGGTGTGTTCTAAGAGTTGAAGAAAATGTTATTTTATAAATATTAAACGACACTATACTATTTCTTTTTATTTTTAATTATTAATATTAGAACTGTTGCTGTATGACTTTTTTGAATACTCGAGTGAATAACAAATATTTGAGCTAATGACAAATATTCGAATATATGACAAATATTTTGAAGTAAATGAAAAATAGTTGCGAAAATTGTTTCAAAGAATATTGCAGTAGTATTTATGTTCTTCCCTCTAATTAAATACTTCAATAACTTTTGATTTATTTTTTATTTATTATATATAAAAATATTACCTAGTAAACAAAAAATGAATCAAATTTGTTAAATTTCATGAAAAACAAAAACTTATGTACAGTTCGAGCTTGTTTATTTCCAAAAATTCGACGTTTTTAAGATTCAATAAATATGATCATAAATAACTTATTGTTTTAGCAGAAAAAGGAAGAAAAAACTGGAAAAGAAGAGATGTAGAAAGAGAGAGAAAGGCGGGGAAGTAGAAAGAGAGTAGATATACTTTCCACGATCACGTCATTTTTTCCTGGAACAACGACCTCCCGTTGAGTTCTCGAAGATTTGCGCGCAAAGTTTCAACTGTATGTCTCTCACACGAGAAATAAATAAAGAAAAAAAAGAAAGAAAAAAATAAATAAATAAATAAAGGAGGAATTCACGGTGTTCGCTAGAAAACCACGCGAGAGAGATGAACGAGAATAAATATATAATTTATGACTCTTGACCGAAATTTACGACCATGTGTCCATCGTTCGACATTATCGTTCTGTACTGTCATGCGCACGACCAATTTTTACTTCGTAAAATAGGTAAAAAATAGGTAAATAATTAATATCTACAATGTAACGGTTCTATACTGAACCGAACTATAATTAAATCCATCTTATACCGATTCCATATATTGGTTCAATAATTATTCATTTATGATTCTAACTGAATCGGAATTAGAACCGATATTATTAGATCAGTTCCATATTGATTCTATAATTGTTTTTTTTTTTTGGTCTTGTCCAGAATCAAAGCATAATTGCTATAGAAATGAAAAATGACAACTACATAACCAATATAGGAT
This sequence comes from Polistes canadensis, assembly GCF_001313835.1. Taxonomy (NCBI): domain Eukaryota; kingdom Metazoa; phylum Arthropoda; class Insecta; order Hymenoptera; family Vespidae; genus Polistes; species Polistes canadensis. The sequence goes on from NW_014569578.1 coordinate 859,015, forward strand.
CGGTATAGTTAATATTAATTTTAAGAAATCACAATTGAAATCGATATGGACAATAACTGTTTTATCCCTTACAATTATACAATTTTTAACAATTAAAACTGTTTCAATAAAAAAGCTGAAATTACTTAAAGTCTAGTTATTTTTAGTCTAAACGTAGGAAAAAGAAAAGAAATCAATTATTCTAATATTATTGCTTATTTAAATTTTATTATATTACGTTCATGTCTAAATGCGTACACGTCCATTTAAATTCCTTGCACCAGGTGCTTTCATGAATACATTAAAACTTCTTATAACGTAATATTCCTATAACTCGAATTAAAAATTGTATTCCTGTCACTTATATATAACGTTATTAAAAAATTGCTGACTAAACTTCATTTGTAAAACTTCATTGTGACAAGGTTTAACAATTTGTATAATTCAGTAAAATATTTAATTGCTTTTCTATAATACCTTGCGCATTTATATATATATATATATATATAATAACTTTCTTTCTTATATTATTTCATTCATGAAGTAAATATGATTTGTGAAGTAAATATTATTTGCCTTTTTTTAATTTTCTTCTTCTTTCACTTCTAGAAACTGTCGATACAGTACCACTACCTATATATTGCAATAAATGTCCACTTGAGAGATTCTTGCAATGTATTGTAGTTACTCTCAAGAGTGCTTTCAAATTTCGTATCCATTTGAAAACAACTTCTAGAATTTTCATTTTCCAGATAGCTAGGAATACTCTCGAAAATGGTTTGCAATTGTTTCAATCTCAAGTCTCAGAATAAGAAACTGATATGTATTTTCGGAAAAGGTCAATTTTTTTATTAGGATATAAAGAAAGAGTAAAAATTAAAATGATGTAAAAAAAAATAAAGATAAACTAAATATTTGGTTACTTATATTTTGTATTTTAATAAAAATTGATTTTCCATTGTTAAAATATAAAATTTGTGGAATTTTTTATTTGAAATTCCTAAATATTCCATAGTAGATAAAATATTTACAAGCCATCATTTCTGATATTTGAAATATTTGTCAGCATACTTTAAAAGACATTTAAACTTTCACATAGTAAATTCTATTAATTCAGTTGTGTTTGAATAAAAGTTTAATTGAAACCCCTTCCCTAAAAAAAATAGAAAAAATACATATCCATGTTTGAGAAGTTTAATTTAAAAATCAGTTGTACCATATTAGAAGCAGTTACCATATACATACCTAAACGCAATGATGATAGTTTGACGTTGTATAAGTCAAGATGCGTTTGCAGGACCTTTTATCCCGGTTGGTTAATATTCTTGGAAGATCGTCAAAGAAGGGGAAAGAGAGAAATAAGTAAAAAGAAGATTATCGAATAAAATTATACTTGTGCTGCGACTCGCGTAGAAATTTCCAATGCGGCCATATAAATTTACCTGGAGAAATGATCGCTGCCATTCGCCGGAACGAAACTAAACGAAAAAAGTTGAATGAAATTAAACAGAATGAGAGACAAACAGAGAGAGAGAGAGAGAGAGAGAGAGGGAGAGAGAGAGGGAGAGAGAGAGGGAGAGAGAGAAAAAGAGAGTATAAAAGAACGAAAAGATAATAAAAAGCAAAATGAATAGGTATGCTTCTTTCGCGAAAGCAAAGACGAGCAAAAACGAAGCCACCAACTTGAACGTTCGTACGTTTCATTGGAGATAACTCGTTCTTGATTCCCTAGGGTGATACTTTTCCGAGATATCGTAAGGATTGATCGCGTAATCTAGCTTTCCAATCGTTTGCCTCAAGCCGAGATAGATTTTCTAGCACATTTACAACGAGAATAGTTAGAACACCAAATTGGAACGAGGCGACGATGAAAATATCTTTCGAGTGTTTAAATCATAGCTAAAACAAAATATTATTTTAATCAAATCATTTAATTAAATCATGAAATTATTTTCGTGTTAAATGTAACTCGACAATATTTGATGACGTGTAATGTTCAATTATTTTATTTTCATTTATCATTTTGATTGATCTTGAAAATTTAATCATGCTAAATTTATAACTCGATATGGTGTTCTACGCGTAGACAAAAGAGTGTACTTTAATTTAATATATAAATCATTAAAATCTATTCACTTTTAGTATAAAAAATATTTACCAAAACTTTTCAAAGAAATAGCAAAGTTGTACAATTTATAGCATTGCAATCTCTGATATTTCTTTGAAAATGTTTTTTACCTGTATGGGTTGTTTTGGGGGGGGGGAGGGGTTGCGTATGGCTGTGTGTGTCTGTGCCCGAGAAAGTTTTCTTTTTAACGTTGTTTAAATAGTAATTTGATATTCTATAAGATATCAAAATATTATGCCGAGGAATTACTAGTAATGCCTGATTTCTGACTTTGACGGTATCATATATAAAGAAAGAAATATTTCACAATTATGAGAGGTTCCAAGTACCGTGCGTAAAAAATTCAGCGACCAATTTAAATCAGCCGCTTTTAAATATATTATGCAACCGTATAACTTTTCGCAATCGTTTGTGCGCCGACACGCAAAACGGCTCTCAACTTTATACAAGGCGACGGTTACGGCGCTTTTAAATTAGCAAACGATTCAGCATTAACTTTTAGTGCATAAAACGTGCTGATATTTCTAACATAAACTCGTTAAAAGAGGTATTCTTAACATTTTATTTGACAATTATATCTTGAAATATCAATAAATCAAAATTCAAAGGGCTAAATTGATGTGTCGATATTTTTGTACAAAATAATTTTTAAAGTAATCTATTTTATGACTTAAAAAGCAAGAATATTCTTTTTTTTTTTTAAAAAAGTCGAAATAAATGACATGTTATCTACGATTAATGTAAACACAACTGGGCAGCTTTTAACAGTACACTCTCTTTGCTTCTTCTACACGATGAAATAGTTCCACGCGATCGATAACGTACACAGTCGAAAAAATATTGAAGACCAATAACGAGAAAAGAAATATTTCTTTTTATAAATAGAAGGTTTAGTGAACGAATAAGATAAATATGTTCTACCATATGTTTCTTATTTCCCTACTATTTACTTCATTAAATTTATTTTACTAGACTTATTTTACTGGGTTAGTAAATTTTTTTTATTTTTTAATAAATCCCTAAAAAAAAACAGATTTTGTTCTTGCATCTATGAACAAAAACCACATCATATGAAGTTATTGGTGATTATTATATCTTTTTAATTAATTTTGCCCTTTATTTTTTAGATTCAAATAATATTTGTATCAATGAACTGTGAATCAATGGGAAAATTCAATTGAAAATCAAAAAATTGTAAATATACATTTATACTTGTAAATGTAACTTTTTCATTAATTGTATAAAAGTTTTTGTTCTCACATTTTTATAATACAAAGTTAATTTATAATATTTTAAAAAGTTCATTTTTCACCGAAAAATAGAAGATCTACAAATTATTTAAATGGTCCCGATATTTATGCATTGGACTCTTTAAATTCAAATTATAAAAGTGAATACCACAAATAAATTTATTTATGATATTTTGAAGTGTCCAAATGTTTTCAAATATTTTATTTAATGATTTACTTAAAGTAATCAAAAAGCTTTTAAGATATTAAATACTCATCAATTTTCAAAAACCTATCGAAACTCTCGAAACTTTCAAACTATTAGTTGACGATGAAGATATTCAAGAGTTCTAAGTTTGAAATCAGGTTGGAAGTGATTTAAAGTTTCTTGGCGCAAGGGTACGATCGAAACAAGGAAAATGACAAAATACTCGAGAATTTACATGCTTCAAATCAGATTCAAAGTGATTCGAATTTGTCAACAAAATAAATGGAATAAATTCAAAGCAATTCAAAGTATAATATTTTCAATTCCACTTCTACATATATATATAAAAAAAAGAAAATTTATTATTAAACCTTGTATAACCTATTTATTAGGTTACATTTTACTTTATTTGCTAACGCACAATAAAATTCTCATATTTATTTTATATCCCAAAAGTTAATGTTTTCTGATTATAAGTAGTACTTATAATTAGTTCAGTATAATTACAGTAATATGAAGTTTATATTGTTATTGCTGTGGTATATGTTGGTAAGTATTGTAATATTGTAATGTGATATAGTTAAAAGAATATAATAAAAATATATCATAGTTATAACAATATAAGGATTTATTTAATTTTAATTTTGTTCACTTTATTACTATAAATTTAAATTAAATTACAAAATGTGAACTCTATTTTGATAAAATAAAAGCCAAGGAAGAAGGTCGAAAAAATTGATAAACGCATATATGCACCTTTAGTCTACACGGATTGCTTTCGTTGGACGCATATATACGTCCATAGCACTGAAAGGGTAAATTAAGAACATTAGTCTGTCCCAGTTACAAATATCACCCTGTATATCAAAGAATTTGACCAGAGAGAAATTTTGTCACGCGAGAGAGAGAGAGAGAGAGAGAGAGAGAGAGAGAGAGAGAGAGAGAGAGAGAGAAATACGTCGTTCAAAATGATATTCAAGAAAGAAATGATTTTTATTTTTGCAAAAGCGGTTAAAAGAGAAAGAAAGAGAGAGAGAGAGAGAGAAAGAGGAGGAGTTTCGCGGTCTAGCCACAGGAAGTACTTTACATGCAAATGAAAATTACGGGATGCTGGCTATCTCTTGGTCGATTGGTCGCCGCCTTCGGCGTGCAACGCATTGCAGTCCGCACCTCTGCGTGGCTGTGCTATTACAAAAAGAGAGAAAGAGAGAAAGAGATGGATCGTTAGACTCGAGGACGATCGAGAAACGTCTATTAAGTTCATTAGACTATCACGAGCAGAAGATACAAAACTTGTTTTTGCAACATACTCCTCGAGTAAGTACTTCAATGTTCAATGGGTGTGGCATTTATTGCGTGTTTGAAACATTTACAAAAAAATAACACCATTGTTCAAAACTTAAGAATATTGATCGTTAGGAAAATGTAGGAAATGTTAATTTGCTAACACGGTTCCGTTCCGGGTGTACCAATTTTGGTTCGTACCAGAACTTCATTTCCTGTCAATGTAATAGTTTCGTCGGTAATAGATATAGTACAGGATACCAATTGTTGAAAGCACAACTGGCATCAGTAAAGTTATTTGTTTGTTATATAATTCATTGTATAGCTTCAACATCAAATAAATTAACAGTTCCAAAAAATCGTGATAGAAAATGTATCATTTTTATTAAAAATATTATATTGTGTATTTATTGGGGTAGTGGCTGTGTAATAGAACTTGCTCAAATATGACTCAGCACGGAATTGACAATAATAATAATAATTATTACTTTTTCTTAATATGCTTTAATAAAATATTTATAGGTCAATTATATTTGTACGATAAGACATTAGTGTACAATTATCAATAAATGTATATTTTTAGCTACGCCATGACACGGATCATCTCATTCGAACGCTCTTTAGAAAAGATGACGCATTATTCTTATGATCTATCACATAGTTGTCTACATACAAATTATATACAAAAATAGTAATCATATAAACAAACAAAATATAATCTTACCTTCATAAGAAATATGCCGAAAGTCATCAATGGCGCGTATAACCATTATAAAACTGTGCAGTATCATAATGCAGTAAACGTACCACCTTAGCTCCATCCTGACAGCTTTTGGCTTGGTTTCTAAAAAAGGAAGAAAATGAACAATTAAAAAAAAATAAAAAATCCCTTAGGCCAGGACCCAATGAAACAGATAGAAAAGAAACAACTAAAACAAATTCCTATGCGAACTCGTAAGCACTTACTACAATTCTAATTGGAACATCAGTTCAGAAGCATAGTGATTCATACGTGCTTCGGCTAGAAGCCGGCGTGAAAGCTCGACTAATGAAACGTAGATCGTGGATCATGAATCCAGAGAAGGAAGGAACGATTAAAAAGGGGTATAGGGGAAGAGGTAGGGTGTTGGAAGAGGAACGAGAAGGCGGAGCAAGAACGACAAGGCATCTTCTGCACTTCCTTGACATTTACACGTATCGTCGTCGTGCATTCCCCTCGGCACTCGTCGGTATTCCTCGGTATTGGTCGGTACTCGTACGGCCTTGAATAATATCTTCGTGCAAAAGAGCAAAACCGTCCTAGGGTTGCATTTCCACATAACGATTAAATAGGGGCAAAGGGGGAATAGAAACGTATTATGAATAATTCAAATCTTACGCCATCTTAGATTCGATTCAAACGATACGAATTTGAAATCTAAGAAAATCTATCTTTTAGACCAATCAACGACAATCATCGTTGAAAATAAGATGAAAAAAAAAAAGAACGATTGATCGGAGCCGTCCAACGCACGGCCGCGCCGCAGGCCGCGCGTGAAATGCCTTTGCAATAATGAATATATCCGGCTCATTACATTCTACATGTACATTGTTTCACTTCAATTTTGAGCTTAACAATTATCGTTAGAATTAGTACGTTTTTCATTTTTTGAGATCTGAGACAATACAAAAAAGTGACTAAGATCGAATAAATAAACGTTAGGCGTAACAATTAATTCGGTGTCTTTATAACAAATTTATTATAGTATTTATTTATAAAGTAATCATACATCTGTTATTATACGAAGTAGTCTCCATTATTTTCAATTAATTTGGTCATCGGAATTGCAATTATTTACATTAAAACTAGAGTTAAGGACCGAATTAATAACTACACATAATATATAATATTATAGATTTTTTTTTCTTATTATTTTAGGATTTGTTCTTCTTCGTTGTCTTCAAATGTGCTTCAAGGAAGCGTAAAAGTTGGACACCCCTGGATTATTAAATCGAGGCGTCAAGAAGAAACTTAAAAAACATCGCTAAGCATCTAACCTTGCTCGTTAGCCTCTACCTCGTAGGACTAACGTAGGTGAGGACTAAGTTTCTTCTCAGACTTTCAGTTGGCTAGCTAACGGTAACGGCTAGAAGTAGTAAACGACAAGTCTTGGTAAAGAAGAGAGTGTGATTTTCTTTAGGACACCCTGTAGATATCATCGGACGGAAGGACAGTCTCTCTCTCGCGCGCGCACGCACGCGCACACATCCATATAATATATAGAAATACATATAGATGTATACACACACCTATAATAGGTGGATGGATGAATATAATGGCGTGCGCTATGGATGCAAGAGAAGTTCTAGGAGAGGACGAGGAAGAGGACGAGGAAGAGGACGAGGAAGAGGACGAGGACGAACAACAAGAGGGACGGGTATCGGAGGATAGGAGGACAGGAGGATAGAGGAACCGCAGAGGCTACAAGGTCAACGACCTCGCCTACGTTCGCGACTAACTACTTCTTCTTCGAACCCTCTTAAGAAGACATATATTGAGGACCGACTATCGCGAGAAATTTATCCAGTCTTTCCTGGTTTATCCATTCTTCTTACAGGGTCAGTTCACTAGGTTAGTATTTGCTAATATTTTTCATTACAATTTTATTATTTTTATTTCTTCATTTCTTTTTGAATGTAATATAAAAGTATTACACAAAGTATAATTAGTAAATTCGTATATACTATATAATTTTTGATTATTTTTAATATAATAGATACAACCTTGCTTTTCTTAGAAGTACTGAACGTTTATTCAACATAGAGAAAAATTTGTTATATTGAACAAAATACTGATCAAATAAATAGCAATGTCTTTTCAAATGACTTAGATTTTAGACACTCAATAAATATCTGTTTCTTTCAGTCCTTGTTTTAGCAACAAACCGAAAAAAAATAAATACAAATCCTCCAGAGTTTGTTTCTTGTTTGTTAATTTTTCATATTTTTTTCTTTCCTGTTATTTATCTTCCCTGCTCAAAGTCCACCTTTATCGTGTCGTTCATCTTGCAAGATAGCAGAAGAAAACTGTGCAAAGAACGATATTGAGGTTGCGAATCGAGCATATCGAATAAAAGTGAGACACTGTTTTTAACAAAAAAAAATAAAGAATATGTCCAACTACACACAAGAAGTTACCGCAGTGGTTTCACTTCTCTTTTATCCATTGTCTTTCGGCGTCTGTCACCGTGACAGCTCGCTTTCTCGTCTATGAATAGATAGTAGGATAAAGGAGGACACGAGCACCGTAGTAGGCGACGTTACATCGTTACTACGATGTAGATAGATACGCGAGAGTATGCCCACATATTGGTTGCGTATATGCAACTTTAAATGTTAATAAAAGGATTGTATTTTTTTTATTTTCTTATTCTTTCTAATTGATTAATATTTATTCAATCAATATTTTAAACACAATAAAGACTCAGTATTCATAATAACTTTAAATGTTTATCGAAGAATTTTTAAATTTTAATTTTTAAATTATTATTAAAATATATTATACTTAATATATGCTTAAACTTAAGTATAAACTTTATACTTTGAATGCGTTAAATCCAAAATATTTAATTTTTATTTTACTTGTGTTTCTTATTTGCTATTATTAACTTAGTCAGTATTTAAAATATATGCTTAGAATTAATAATAAAATATCAGTATGCAGGAATCTAAACAGAACCTAAAGGCTCGTTCGATTTTTAGCGCCTATCCAAAAAAAAAACGGAAAAAAGAAACCATAAACGAAAAATACTTAAAATTATTTCTTTTTAAAATGCAGCTCTTGGGGATCATTATTCGAATGACCAACCTTTTAACCTTCTCGCTCTTTAATACTATCATTTTTGTACGTGTGGGTGCATAAAAGCTATTGGTCCCCTAAGACAGTGCCTCTTTTGCATAATTCTTAATTCGGCCCTGTCGACATGTAATATAAGTGGTCAGTATTACACCGATTAACACATTCTGTGCCGCTTACTAAATACCTGAACCTCATTTCCTGGCAAAGTGATATTTTTGTGTCAATGACAGATAAAATAAAGAAAAACCATTTATATCAATACAGTTTTGTTGTTGTTACTCTATCATTTACCATAGAAATAAAAAAATTGTCCACTCAAACAGGAAGCTAAAAAATAAATAATTTTTATAATTTCACCAAATCTTATACCATGTACAGTTATCGTTATTTAAAACGATTTGACAGTAAAAATGTGAAATATTCAAACACTGTGAATATTTAAAATAAATGATTAATATTTAGAATAAAATTTCATTGCATATTATTAATACTGAAGAAAATATTCGTATAGAAAGGCTGAAATAAAATGAAATGTTTGAGTTCGTTTAGTAAAGACTCTAGGAATCTTGTATTCTAGAGCAGGTAGGTAACCGAGCACAGTACGTCGTAATACAATGAAATTCCATGTTTATTCCGAGTCAGGAGACCCGCTCGGTTACGTACTAAACGTAAGATATTCTGGAGCGCGTCGAGGTGGTCCCTAGAGGGCGCAGGTCTTTTAAAAGACCGTCGCAATAATACACGAAGGAACGCCACGGTGGTCCCGAAACTTTTTCAAGAGAACACGATGACCCCTTTGGAATATTAATATCCGGTGGTGTGTCTATTAGCCTTGTATTTCCTTTTATAGACCCACACAAAAGATGAGATTTAAAATACCAGTAAAAAGAGAAAGAGTCTCAAGACGTTGGAGACCTGTCCAATTGTTTATGTTCATCTAACTATTTATCTATTTTCTTTTCTATCTATCTAACTATTATTCTGTTAACACATCATTAGCCTTACTTACCTAATTTTAAGATGCCGTATTCATATTTTTAATTTATTCACATTTCAATTCATTTTTCCTCGTCTTAAATGAAGATATAAAGTTTCAAATTCTGCGGTGATACTCTTCAAGTGGAATGAAAAAATTAATTGATTAGTTTTTAAAATAATAGGGATCGCATTGAAGAATAAAGTGAAATTTCACCTGACAGGTGTATCGGTGCATCAACATAAAAAAAATAAGAATAGGAAGTTAGGACGTATTATGTCATGTGATTTTTTTACTTTAATAAAGAACAAGTAGCTTGTCCCTGTCCCAAGAGTCACCCTGTATATATCTATATATATGTATATACCTATCTATCAATCTATCTATCTATTACGTGCCCGAAATGAATTGTGGGCAATTTCAGAAATGGTTTGATACAGCGTATTAGCAATACCGTGCTAATCTAACCTCAGTGACTTCGGTTTAGAGATCAACTGGAAATATCTCCGACTAGAATTTGATCCAGCATCCGAAACACCTCGAGAATTCGAGTGTGCGTATTATATCTCGAGTGTTGAACGTGATATATCGTTGAATCGAAATCAGACACGTATATATATATATATATATATACATACGTAAATGAACCTGAGAGTTAATATAACGAATTTGTTTTCACTGTATGAATGGGAAATAATAAATAGAAAGCTTTCATTATATCGCAAGAAGCACATGGCCAAAAAGAACATGACGTCCGAATACGAATTAAGATTACGATAAAATTAGAGAGAAAAAGAGAGAGAGAGAGAGAGAGATAAAGATAGAAATAATATATCCTATTTCACTATTAAAGACAAGAATATCCAATCGTAAAGCGTAGTGTGTTAACTTGACGTTTATCTGACTAATATTTACGGAAAAAGTGAAAATCAGGGAATAATCCTCCTTCGAATCTACGTACGAATATATATACACGTAGATCAATTGTCATATACATGTATATACGTGTGGGTGGATAGTATGGTTTGCGTCGGTGTGGCCATCGATTCGTCCGTCACTTTTATCGTAATGTATGAGACGGGCTTTCGCAACAAATGATGAACGTGAAAGAGAAAGAAACAAATAAAAATTGGAAAAAAAGAAAAGTATAGAGGAATAGTAGTAGTGGGTGGTGGTGATGGTGGTGGTTGTGGTGGTGGCGGCGGCAGCATTGCATGATCCAAGTCTCAAACAAGCCGGTTTTTAGATTTAAGAAAGAGCTAAGAAAGGAAAAAGAATGGGGAAGGGAGGGTGTGAAATCGCATGATGTATACCTAACATTCACCTATGCACACGTATGTAATACACGTGTAAACAATAGATAACCCACATATATATGCACGTGTACATGCATATAACATACGTGCTTGCAAATATAAAGACACAAATACATAAATACACATATAAATATACGTATGGACAGGGAACACGTGATACGCACACAATTGACATGCATGAAAACATATACACATAGAAAAGAGGCTTTAAAGGCTCAGTCTCTTCCTAGTTTGCTTTGTAGACGATAAAGAGTTAGTGAAAAAGAAAAAAAGAGACAGACAGACAAACAGAGAGAAAGAAAGAAAGAAAGAGAGATGAAGAAAAAGTGTAAACGCCTACGAACATTAAACACAAGCGTGCTCTCGAATCCGAGTCTCACTGTAACGCCTTCATTCTAGACTAGTTACTTAATTTAGCCACGTTAACTAATCATCTTTTATTCACTCGAACGAATACCAGATAACCTCGATAAATCCTCTCTAGGACATCGATTTGATAAATATTCGATCTAATAATATTTGATAGACGTGTACTCCTTCTTCTTCTTCATATTAGGACTCCGTCCTGTTATATTATAGACGTGTACGTGATACGAGATATGATAGATTTTTTGCAACAGGAGTTCTTGTCATACGCCAAAAATATTGCGATTATATTATTTTTAGTTATTGCGATTTATACTTATTTTTATATATAAATAAGAAATATTTGTATTCTTTTATAACTTCTTTTAACATCGATTTACTTTTATTTTGATGAAGTTAGAGATATTTATACGCTTTTAAATAAAATTAACAAATATTAATTGAGAATAAAAGTAAAACAAAAATAACCCCAAAAAGGTAATATTTATATATATAGAACAGTAGAAAAGATTAGTTAATAATATATGATAAAATCTTTTTTTCAATTTTACACTAAAATACGAAGAAACATTTTCCCTGAGTGAATAGCTCTCGCATAATTGATTTCCAAAGTTAATGTTTCCACCGCGTTCCGTATCACACCTATATCTTAAATATTGTTATTGTTACCTGTATCGAATACGTGAATACAGTCATAGAGAAGAATTCTAATTCGTAAAACGTTTAGAATACTTGAGTACAAGATGACAGCACAGTTTCGTTGTATGGATCTCAATTTTGATCTTGATCGGAATCAGAAAGGAAAGGAGACGTAATGTTCGCTTAAAAAGTCGGATGAACAATGTACTGGAAGTTCATTATTATGGACCGGTAGTTTCTTATGGACGACAGGAAGCACAGTGGATAGTATTAGGTAGACGTTGTAGAAAGAGGAACGGGGTTTCTCTTCGTTCGTGTAGCACGTGACGGGAAAAGAATCCGTACTCGACGTATGCTTCTGAGATGACAATGAGCTCGGCTAGCTAACGTATGTACACCTAAAAGTATTCTTTGCCCACCAAAGATCTGGGTTTACGGTTACGCGATAACAGCAACGACAGAGAAAGGAACGACGATAAACACATCACACAAGCTAAAGATAGATAACGGTATAGATTTTAAGTAAAAATCTTTCTTACCGTCGATTAATACAAACTATTTAAGTATTAATATTATTACAAAAAATAATTGCAAGCAAAAACAAATAATACTGTACTCTATCTAAGTGCAATATTTAAATATTTATATCTACTACTATTTATTTGATACAAAATAATTACTATTAATTTAGTAAAAATACTAAACAAATAAATAAAAGTAATAAAAATAGTTATTAAGAGTATTAAGTATGTATTAACCCGCGTGGTATTAAACGTATTATACCACGATATCAGATCGCACGACCAACTAGTTGATACAAAATGATCATTTAAACATATGTGTGTTGTATTTTCATGATTTATTGATTTATTTAATATCAGTATAAAAATATAGTGATAAAAGTGGATGAATATTTAAGAGTGATAGATCGGTAGGATTTGACGGGAGATACGAAAGTTGGTATTCGATAAATCGACTGTTCTCAAATGGCGTGAACTGAATAAGTATTACCGTGTCAAAAATAACGTGTAAGAAAGAAAAAGGGAAATAAATAAATTAGCGTTGCCAAGGGGGGAGAGAAAAATAAAAGAAAAATGAAAAAGATGTAAAGAAAGAGTAAAAGAGAGAGAGAGAGAGAGAAAGAGAAAGAAATGGCGTCAAAGTTGGTACGTAATACCCAACCCACAGCCATCGGGCCTCCGTGCAAGGTCTGACAAACAAAGGGCTGGCTATAAAGCAGCCCGGCCATAAAACATGCTGCCAAGTACGACAAGCCGAATTCGTGAGGCACAACTTCTTGAGTTGGATAGAAATGAGGAAAGCCGCGGAATTAAAAGAGACTTCCAAGAAGAAGAAAAAGTAGAAAACGAGAAAAAGAGAGAGATGTGTTTTATGTTCGAACATTCAAGTTCGATCAGTCACGCTCGATTAATTCGATCTTACAAACTCGATAATAAAAATCAAAATAAAAATTCAAGATACGTACTGAAATATCCAAAACAATTGAAAATCAGAGTAGGACAATCCCACGTTTTCTTATTTTCTCTTAAAATACCTAGTATTTGGTAATATAACTAATACATTTTTTAAATTTGTCTCTTATTCAACCTAAAAAGGTAAAAATATAAGGATTCACTTTCGAAACTAGTCTAGAGCAAGTTTTTAACAATTTTCTAAAGCGTTTTTCTCAAAATTACAGATAGCGGGTTGGACCATTCTAGTTTTCAATTCCTCAATTCAGAGGTTCTATACTTTTTTAATAAAGAAATACAATACTTATACTGGAAGTACTAAAAAATAATTAATAGGATAAATCTTCGATTCTTTATTATGTTAATTTGTATCTGCCAACTGATGAATAATTTATCATATTACAGAGTGTATAAAATATAATATATATATATATATAAACAGAGTATAAATTTATATTATTTTTTAAATATTTTCTTGAGATAGGATGAATTGTAAAGTATGGATGGGACAGTAAATCGATGACACGTTAGCATGGAATCTATTGGAAAAGTAGTTTGTTTAAAAGCATCGATCGATCTGTATTACCTGAAATCGAATACGCTTTGAGCTCGCTTTTGTTCGAAGGAGTCTGAGAATGAAAGATATATCTTTAGCTTTGCTCTCGATTTCCTCTTATCAAGGAACTAGCGCCAAGAGATATTACTCGTTTATATTCTCGCGCGCGAAGAAACCGAGAAGAGAAGGAGGAAAAAAAAGCAGGGATGATGATTTATCGTAGAAAATAAGCGGAGCATGCAAGATGAACGCTAACTGCTGACATCTGTTTGAATTCTATCGCTAAATTCCTAACACTTCTGTTTATTTCATCAATAATTTCTCCACGTTTTTGATTCGTATTTATTATTTTGGAAAATAATAGTTCAATATTACGTAAATAAAATAATTAATACTGTAATTTAAATAAATAAAAAGTACTTGTAATAGTTTATAAATATATTATAAATAGTATATAATTTATTGTCCATGTATTTGAAGTGACGGCATTGAAATTTGTACGTTCAAATTTTAAAAATAATATTCTAATTTTATTCCAACACCAATATTGATATTTTTGATTATCTATAAAGTTCATTTTGGAGCACTCTGTATAAGATAAATTTTAGATAAGAACGAAAAGTTGTGCGGTAGGTTACCGATAACACCTATAATATTTATATTAAATATATTTGCCAAATGAATTCGTACGGTTTTTATATTTTATTCACTTCATTCATTTATTGGCTAAAAATTAGCTGAAATTTCGTAAAATAATGACCTGAAGAAGAAATTCTTTCAACCATTAAATTAAAATATTGTAATAGTGCAATTTTTCCTTTAAAGTTTTTTCATAGAATTATAAACAAAGGAGATATTTAAATGATGCCAATTAGCTAAGGCACCCTGTATTTGACAATATACACAAAACAAATGTTTTGTAACACTGATTTGATATATTATCTTATTTAAATAGAACCGATCAAATTATCTTTTTCTCGACTTTTATTCTTGCTATTAAAACATCAGCAATTATGATTAATTCCCACAAAATGACGTTTATGAAAGTTCCAAAGATACCAGAAGATTATTCCTTTAAACTGTTGCAACAACTAGCCGCTATTTAGCGAGCTCTGCTACTAACTCGCTTGGACTCTTCTATCGCGATAAATAAATTATGAGGCACTCTTAGCAAACGCCGCGAGTGTCTCGACATATGGTCGAGATTGTTTGCACTAATTAATAACAGTATAAACGAGCGAGTGAGCAAGCGAATGCGTACGTGACTCGACAAAGTGTCTACTTGCTAAAGAAAATATGAGGGAGTGGATGCTACATTTCTGATCGGATTCGTTCAACTTTTATCTCACTGTACCTTTACTATATCTTATCTTATATTACTCCAATATGAGAACTCCACGCTTCAAAGTTTACTCGATCTTCCTTCATTTTTTAATTACAAATTTAATCTCAAATTTATTTATTTTTTATATAATATTGTATATTCAGGATGAGATTTTTTAATTAGGACACTTCAATATCTTGAAAAAAGGTATATTTGAAAAATAAAGTTTGAAAGTGAGGTTGTTTGATTTCTGATTAAATTAACGATTTCAATTTGGCCAACTTTATTAGTTTTCCCTTTTAAATGCAATAATTCTTAATTAATTACAAAATTGTAAATAGTTATAATTCATGTTTGATCTAACTTCGTAAGGTTCTATTTAATAAATAATACTATTATATCGCGCGCGCGTTTCCGAGAATAAAATAACTTTAGTTTCAAATTTCTTCGACAAAAATGTGTATTGTTTTCCAGACACGAATAGTTGTCTCAATTTAAAACAAATCACCCCGTATATACGTACACCTCTACAAAAATATCATAGTTGATTTACAAAAGAACGCTTCTATCAATTTAAACATAGAATATACGCAGTAAGCTTAGATGTTCTTTTAAACGTTTAACTCGTATTGAATATATCAGGAGAAATACTTGACACCTTGGTATTTATTTAACTCAAGGAGATATACAGTGACGCGTGATATCGATGAAAGACAGAGGTCTTGCGGCCGATGATAGGAATCTTAAGAGAACCCAAGCTAGAACGATGATTTCTTAACGGATTCTAACATTGAACGATCACTATGATGATAACTCGCTCGAATCTTTATCAGAACAACAAAATAAAAAGGAATAAAATAAAAGAAAAGAAAAAAAAACCTAAAAAATAAAACAAACAAATGTAAAAGTTTCTTTAGGTATGTCAATGATTTATAGAAAGAAGCAATGAAGCACGACTAGTACTGCGTTATCTTGAACGATGATATCGATATCGGAACGCTTGGTGTGCTGGTAAAAATTCGATCATGCACCTGAACGACATCGATATCACCACTTGGATCATTCAGGTGGGACGAAAAAAGAAAGCTAATAGAAATGATCTTATTTCCTGATTACGTATATGTGGATGTACGTGTATCCATATGTATTTGCGAATGTATTTATTTACACTTATATATATATATATATATATATAAATTTATGCGTATGTATATGAATGTATTCATTTATGTGATGTGCATATTTATATATGTGTGTGTGTTCGTATGTGTAACACATAGAAACGTTTGAAACCTGATAAGACGAACGGCGTCGTCCTGTCTGTCGCATGTCGTTGATTATTTCTTTCTCACAATCAGTCCTGTTTGCCGAACCGTTAACACGATTCTAAGACCTGAGAATGATTTTTTGTTCTCTCTTTTTTTTTTCTAAGAAAAAGAAAAAGAGGATAGAAGAAGAAGAAGAAGAAGGAAACACAAGAAACATCTTGTTTTTCCGGATAAACTTCGCAACTCGGCAAACTCGATGTCGCTGTCTTGTTTAAAGTATGACGTGGAACGAAACGTGGTCTTTGAACTAGTGTAAGTTATTCCAAAGAAAGTCTTCTCAAGTTTGACGCGTTGTTAAATTATAGTTTGTTTCTATTTGGTTACAGAGGAAGATGCTGTTCATTTGAAATTTATGTTAGATGTATGTAATGTAGATTTTTTTCTAAATCGGTACAATCTTTCCGAGTAATTCCATGTAGAAGAATTTGGGTTGCGTGGAAAGTTCATACCGATCTTTTTTATAAAAAAGAATTCATATTATTTTACGAAATAAAAATCAATGATAAAAATATAAATGAAAAATATCGGTAATAAATCGGTATGAACTTTTCGAGTAATTCGATATATGTGGGAATTGACGAGGACTGGACATAGGTTTTTCGTTTTCTTTGTTTAATTCTCTATTTCTTTTTCTTTTCTCTGTTAGTTCTTGGAATTTGAGTGCGCACCCAGCAGAGATAAGAACAAACAATCGTACCGTGTTATTCAATCTTTTGTAAAAGATAAATACGTAGACAAGTTTGATGTTTCCTTGTTACGATTTTAATAAAAATAAATCAAAAGGATAAAGTGAGATGAAAATTTAGTCGATGAAATCATCAAGAAGGAATGATCGATGAATCGATGACACAGGTCAGCGATATGTAATTTCATTGGAAAGGGAGAAGCCAGCTGCACGAGTACCAATGAAATTCATCATAATTTTCTTTTTGCTAGCTCAAATACAGTAAACTACCGTATAACCCGATTCCTCGCGTACAATGAACTTATAATAAAATAATTCAATGTACAAACTCCCCACAAAATATTGTCAATAATTGATAGTCGTGTGGTTCATTTTAAATAGATTAATATTTATATTTCTGTAGCGTCCAGATATTTAACCTGTGAAAGTAGTATCCATTTCAGCAACGTCTAAACTACAAAAAACATGCAACTTTATCATTGAAACTTGTTAGCGTTGAAGCTTATAACCATTCTATGTTAATGGTTATATGTTAATTAATGAATATATATACAAATGACTCACAATATTAATATTATATATATATAAATATATTAATATTTAATATTAAATATATTGAATATTATTGTGTAATATACGAACCATGTTAAACGGATTTCTACTGTAGTACGTGCTCGTTGAAATGATTTGTATTACAAATGGATGATACGTTTGATCGATAAAGTTGAATTTTTTCGAAGGTCGTAGGAGAATTTTATCGATGATAACAAGAAGATTGTTACGATAAAAAAAAATCTAATTATATAGATTTTCAATGTACTTTATATAGCTGCTGATCGAATCTATACTACGTAGTAACCGTAAAAAGAAATCTATAGATGTTTCATTATCGATGAAATATTACAAAAAGAGAATACGTGAGTATATATAATATTAACAGTAGATTGCGTTTGGCATATATATATATATAATAAGTATATATGCAAGCATGTATGTAACATACGTATATAGGTATTATATACGTTTACGCGATACAAAGGATGCATTGATATTCCTACCGACCACGTTTCTCCCTAACGTATAATAATAAGTTAAGCACTGTTTCCCTTTCGTGTATCATGCATCGTAGAAAATGAAACCTTGCCTCGAAACTCAGCTCAGACATTTACTAAACCGTTTTAGTAGACCAAAAGCGAAGGAACGTTTATTAACAACCGTTATTGTTTTATTCAAAGGAACTTTAAAGCAAAGGCAGACTAAGAATAATTCAGATGGTTTTTAATTTTAAATGTTTGTAATTTCTCTTGGAATTATTTACTTCAGGTAAAATATGCTTCATATGATTTTATTAATATTGTTAATAATTGAAATACAGATAAATTATTATAATTACAAATATTTCAATGAAACTAATAACACCTGTTTAAAATACTGATTAAAATGGCTTCAATGTAATAATCAAAAAATGCGTAAAAATCAATAAAATAGTTTATTATTATTTCTCAAAATAAATAATTTAAATTACATTAACCAAAATATTACTATAAATTATGTTGCATGCATAATCAGAATATCTTTGCTACATTTTACGTAAGCTTATTTCATATAAGATATGCATCGAATCAATTCTACTTGCCTCGGAGAAAACGTATCAATATATCACATAGAAAGTCATTACATAAAAAGATTTCTATACAAAAAATAAATAATGTGTAAACAAAATGGGAACATTTAATTATTTGATCTTAAAATAACTCAATGAAAAATCAAACTATTTCGAAAAATAAACTTTTATAGAGCGTTATCAACATAAATATTGATTTTTTTCTCAGCAAGAATAAAAATGATTAAAATAAAAACTGCTATTATCAGCAGTTAACAAACGTACGCTACATCATAGTAAAAAGATAAACAATAAACTGAAAATATCTTAGCACTGATCAAACTACATATACAAGTACACAATATCTGCAATTATTACCCTGTCCTGTTTTTCTTAAGTATAAAAATATGAAATAAAACCGTCGTTCGTATCAACGACAATCTTCTTTTATCAAAGCTCACACTCTTATCTAACAGTCATCCATGTGATTTGTAAAAAGTAATCTGTTTATTCTCGCAGTTGTGTTAATAATCTAGATACCATTATTGTGTGCACTTGTTGCGGTATTTCATACGGTCTTTCAAATAGTCATCTTACCTTCGCAGGTTCGATGATTTGATTTTATCGATCGATACGAAGAATATCGTCGTACTTATGGTTATGATTCAACTGAAATCGGATTGTGAAACGTGCAAAATGGCACGTCTCTTAAATATGAGCCGTTTATTTTGGAAAATAATACAAATTCATTTTACTCTTATTTTAAGATATTTCAAGATTTGTGTTTGAATTAGATTGAAAAATATTCATAAATGTTTATGAATATGAAATTTTTACTTTTTATATAATAACACAAAATTATATATTATTACAGATTTACTACTGTATAGTCAATGTATGTATATAATATATCATAGTTTAAGTATATTATAGTATATATTAGTAATTATATAAATATACATAATTGTTTATTTACAATAATATTTTTGATGACTACTGAATATTATCTTTCATAGAATGATTAAAATTTCAAAAATGTATGAACAAAAGTAAATATAGTGATAAATAAAAAATAGGAAGATCCACTTATAAATACATTGTTATCAGATGTTTGGAAAGAAAATCGATTGCATTATTGCGATTAAACAGTTTGTTAAACTCCAACGCGCCATAACTTGATGAAATATTGATGAAAAGGTTTACTACAAATACTTGTTGGATTCGTATTGATGTACGTTACAACTATTATTAGACTCAAAATATCGATTTCCATTGAAGAATACATTGTTATAACTTCCATATCTTGACAATAACTTTTTCAATGAAATAACTGCGTATATTAAACTCAGCAAGGAAATATTTTGTATACTCATATTTTTTCAAATAAGACACCCGGTACATAAGTTGATAGTGAATTTTTATATCAATAATAAATAGCTAGAAAAATATTTTCAAAAACTATACCTGACTTTAGATTTATGGGTTTTTTCGTGATATTAATTCGAATTTCATTTTACATGACCAGAAATTTTTTTTTTTTTAATTATTTTCTATTAATTTACTATACTCATTCATTTGAGTCATTCTTTAAAATCATTTTAATTACATCAAAATTCTTTTTTGAATGACCACATATCGAAATATTTCAGTGGCCTACTTTAATTGAAACTCCCTGTATATAAAGTATACGCAAAACACTTAACTGTACTTCGTGCCAATTTCAAAGGAAAGATCAATTATTTTTAATTGCATTAATGACAAATGGAATGAATTTCAATTTTTCTAAATTCAAATTAATAATTATAATAATAAGAATAAACCTTATAAATAAAAATACATTTGTATTCACATGATTGTTATAGAACGAGGAAGAAAATGTCATGACTGAATTGCGTCTTATTTTAAAATGGCATTTAAAAAAAATATAAATATAAATAAAAGTGGTGAAGCGAGGAGTAAGGGGGGGGGGGTAAATGAAAAGAGAACACATGAAGGCGTTTCTCTTGGAGAATATCCGCTTATCATACCGTTGGCATGATGATATAACGATGCCAATAAAAAAGGGAAAAATAAATAAAAATAAAAAAAAAAAAAAAAAATAAACAGAGTAGGTAGAGAAACGAAATACTTTAGGAAGAGTTATTCGCGTTTGCATCGACGTGATTCGTTGCTTATCTGTGTGAGATGAGAGGAGGTAGTAGGCCAGCACCATATACGGTTCCTTCGTTCGTGCTGCTACTGGTGCTGTTGCTGTTGTTGGTTGCTGGCTTGCTGTTGCTGTTACGGAGTGCTTGACCATTGGCCGTTCGGAAAAAAGAACAAGAAGACGGATACAGGTTCGTGGCGGAATCGCGAACGTCCCTGTGTTGCGTGCATGCGTGCACAAATAGCTAACTATATACGTATAGTAAATATATGTGTGCATGTGTATTGGTTCGAGAACCTGGACCACTTTGAAAATGTCGAAATATTAATGTTCTCTTCGATTAACACTTATCGAGCTTCCTTCTTTCCAGGCTCTTATTCGAAAAAAACATCTCAGTAATCCTTGCGAAAATATACACGACTGCCGAGTGGTAATATGCTGGCCGAAATTGTTAAGAGATCACTGCGTGTATGTACTTATATCTCTTGGAGAAAGAAACAGATTTAATAAAGTATTCCAAAATTGCTTTTAATAGTTCTAAGGTCTCTAGGTTTTAACTGCATATGGGCCTTTTCATTCATAATTATTTCATTTCTTTTATTTTTAAGTATTTATATTTGTCGGAATTATAACTTAAATATGTTGTTAAACTATGTTGATCAAATATTGATAATAACTAAACTAAATAATTAAAACTCATTTTAAAAGGGATTTAATAGTTAAAGTTACTGTTTTGCTTAAAATGGGTTTCATTTATAAGCCTAAGGTTTAAATATATTTTGTAAACCATGGAGATTAAATAGATAAAAATGAACTAAAAATAGATCTTAAAATTAAATTAAACAATACTTTATTTCATTTGGTTAGAAAATTTATCCTTCAAGTATAAGATTTAAGTACATTGTTAATAAGATTAAATAAATATAAAACATAATAAAAAAGAAAATAACTTTTAATAGTAAACAATTATAGTTATTAATAAAAAATGCATAACTGAGAATCGAGCCTTTAAAGTCAATGCTTTATATATATGTATTTTTGTATCTCTTTAAAAAAAAAAGGAAAAGGAAGAAAGAAGGAATGTTTGAATAAAAACGAAAGATAAACATTGAGGAAGTAGGCTCTTTAAAGCGAAAAAACCAGCAAAAAAATGTCTTCCATCTCATTTTCATCTTTCTCATTCTCTCCCTCTTTCTTTTTATTTTCCTTTTTTTCGTTTTCTTTCTCTATTCTCATCTTCTATATTTCAGACGCGTGCGCAAATCATGAAACAGATGGAAACCACGTGTTTCACTAATACATTGTCATGCTATACTGGTATTCTAGCAACTTTTTTAGTTAGTTGGAATGATGACAAACAAAACGAATGGTTCATTCAGAATTTTATATTTTATAATATGTTAGACCGATTTCCGTAAGGCTGTTATTTATTGGTCCAGTATTTTTAAATATCTTTTTATATTTAATATTTCATTAAATTGACGACTCTAAAATTTAAACATATTTTCTAAGCAATCAAAATTAAAGTAAAATGAAAATAAATTATATTAAAGTAAATAAATAAATGGAGATATTTTTACATTTAATCGAACAATTATACCGAACGTAGATACGTGCATTCGATACATATGTATTATTCATATATTAATTCAAGATCGTAGTAAATCGTGGGAGCGTGTGTAGGTGAGAAATTGAAAACTGGTTTCGAGTTTGCATCTTGCAGAGATGAGACGAACCAGAATCGAGACGTCACTCACTCAGATCAATCTCTCTCTCTTTCTCTTTTTCTTTCTCTGTTTCTGTTCTGTTCAACATAGTCGATAAGAACGAATCCTTCGAGATAAGACGTCAGTTTGAAGAGTATCTTCTATGAAATATGTGTGGGAGCGATAACCACGTAAAAAAACACAGAGAAAAAAGAGAGAAAAAGAGAGATCATTCGTGTTAACACTCTTCGAGTTTTGTGTGTTTCGTCCGTTAGGTGTTTCTCTTTACGAAAGAAAAAGAAAACAAGACTTTTAGACGAATGAAAAGTTTATTCTTTGTAGAAAAAGTGAATCTTTATTTATTATATGTAATTCTATTTAAAAAACGCAAGTTTATCTTTACGTGTCCGCTTTCAAGAAAATTTTTAATATTAGATAATGTGTTCTTTTAAATCATTTAATTCTTGTTTAATACATTTTTTTCTATCATAAACAGTTTCGAAGATATTTAATTGATTTAAATGGGACACCTTGTATATATATATTTACTTATTCTTAGTAAATATTTCCAATGTAACATAAAAAAGTTTATACTGAACATTTTATAAATCAAACTAAAACTGATAAAAAATATGAGTACTTTGTTGCTTCCGTTGCGTAATAATCGAATGTAAGGAGAAAGATCTAATACGAAGTTTCGTTTCTCACGAATCTAATCTTGAGGGAGGGACAGATAAGATTTTCTATGAAATATACCTATCACGTCTGTCTATGGGGATTTCAGAAGGAAAAGGAGAAGAAAGAGATGAAAGGGGTGTAGAAGATACAGGTGAAAGAAGGAAGGTAAGGTTTCTTTATAGTGAGAAACGGCGTAATTACTACGGTCGAAGATCGATGATATAAGAACAAAATGAAAAAGGGGAAACGAAGAAAGGGGTAAAAAGTGAGAAAAAGAAAAAGAAAGAGAGAGAGAGAGAGAGAGAGTGCGTGGCAGGAAGTGGCTAATGCTAACGGATACTGTCCTCGATATCTATGTGCATTAATGCCATAATCCTATTACGATACTGAAATACTCCTATAATACCACATGCCCCATAGGCTAGAAAGAGATTAGGATCGCACAAGTCATGAGAATCGAGTCTCGTTTATAACCGTCGTCTATTTAACCCATACGATGAAAATCATAAAAATGTATAAATATGTATTTCTATATGTGTACATGTGTAATACATACAGTGATGAAGAAAACTATTGGCACAGATTCAATTCTGCTTATAACATATTCTGCAAATTTTTATAAAGTATAATTTATTCCAAATTTTTGTAAAATATAATATATATCTCAAATGTTTTAATTATTAATAATTTATTTGGTTATAGTTTTTTCGCTCTTCTATTCGTATAACGTAGATCGTATATCTCGCGTTATACTGTATTCTTAAATTTCAAATTCATAAGATAAATTTTCAAAAAATAAAATCCTATTATTTTGAATAGTACAAAAGAGTCTAAAACAAAATGAAATCTGCATCAATATTATTATTCGATACTGTACGTATTATAAATCAAGTTACAAATTTTGAACGTCGACGGATTATTGATTTATATTCTAAGATTTATGGATCTAAGATCTACAATGCAATCTTTATTGAATTGAATCTAACATTTTGCTAGGAATTCGCAATAGATACTTGTTTGATAGTTCAATTTAGATTATTTCAATCTCTGTCCGAGTCTCTCGTTTTGTTTCAATGTTCCTATATTAAATCGATTGAAAGTCTGACAGCAAATCGATCCCACATTCTCAATACGATGACCATATCGTTGTCGATTAACTTTCTTACAAGTGTACGAGGTCGTTGTTGAATTAATAGCGAGAAATATATCTTTCTCTTTCTCTCGTTTAATCGTCCAGTTATTTTATTAAGGTATATACGTATACATTGCATACATGTTTGTGCATATATAACAAAAGAAAAAAACATTCAAAATAACGAACAAAAAAATAAGTATTTATTTTTAAATAAAAATACTAATAAAAAATAAAACTAATAAAAAATTTGCTTCACGCAATTTGCTATTGTTTAAAATTAAATTTTGTTGTTTCTAGTGCTAATTGAGAAAAATAAAAAACAAAGACTGAGTAAATAAATATAAATAGAACGTAAATCATTTCTTCTTCGCGCGATTACATACTTGAATAAACATTTACGATCCATTCTTTTGCAAAGCATTACGAAGGAAGACAATGATAAAGATAAAGATAAAAATGAAGAGAAGAATAAATCCTTTCTACCAGTCGCAAGTCCGTCATCCACGTCCAAGCTTATTCTCTTATTCTTACTTATTTACTCTCTCTTTCTCTCTAACGAGATAGTAAAACCATAACTAATTATACCCACGCGCACCTTAAGGACGCCTTCACCCGACTCGTTAAATCGTATCACGTGACAAAGGAGCGCCAAATAGTCCTACGCTATTTTTAATATAACGCGATACTTTATCTATTTCATTTTTTCGTTAAATTTCTACACAATTTTCCTTAATAAATAAATAAATAAAAAAGTCAACATTAGAAACGTGGTAATTTACTTACCGGTGAAATCTGCTCCAAGTCGTTTACAAATCTCCAACTTCCGTTGAGTCGTTGAAAACTTCCACGCTATCTTGCATGTTGTTGTTCACGTTCGACTTTGATTTTCATCATTTCGTATTAAACCTTTTTTCTAAAAAAATAGGAAAAAAAAAACACTGCGGAGAAGTTTCTTAAATAAATACAAAATACGCGTCACGCCATTTCACTGTGATCTTTTATTCTTTCTTGTCTTTTTATACACCTTATTTTCTTTTTATTACTCCTTAATTATATATAATACACGTACATATACTTATGTGAGTGTTTGTTTTGTTATCTTTTCTTTTTTTTACAGAATCACGTGCTGAAATTTTGTATTAATAGGAGCAATAAAAAATTGAGAAAAGGAGTTCTGGTTTGTTTACACGACGGGAAGAGTTATAGAAGGGAGGGGAACAACGCAACCTTGAGGATTTACACGATTTCGTAGTACTACTACACTCCGCCATCCGAAGACTGACTGAAGCCTCGTGATGGTGTGAGCCACGAGTACGCCAGTTTACCACTCCACCAACCTCTCTTCTTCTCTCCCTTCTCTTTCTTTCCTCAACCGGCCGGTGTCCTCGGTTGTTTCCTTACACACTCTCTCTCTCTCTCTCTCTCTCACCCTCTCTCACACACACTCCATCTTCCTCTCTTTTTTTCGCTTTCTGTTCTATTTCTTTTTTTCTTTCTCCCTCCCCCTACTTCTGTTACTCGTATAGCCTATGAAAGTAAAGGCGAACAGCCTATCTCGAGGAGGAGAAGCACTTTTCAAGTTTGCCGCGGTCGCCGCTAGGTCGTCGCCACTCGTTGGCGCTACGATCGTACTTGCCAATCGTATCGTACGATCGAAATATCGTATAAGGTTATGGCGGTTATTTTAATTTCTAAATCATTTCATTATTCTATTCAGTGTTTTTAAACATTTAGAATCAGTATTTGTAATAAAATATTGTTATATAAGGGAATAAAATTCATCGGTATTACACCTTTTGATATAAAACTTCTTAATAATTGCATTATTTTACATATTTCTGATTTATATTGTGACTGATATTCTGATTATAGTAATATTTTAAAATTTATAGATATTGAATTATAGCATTTATTCGTTATATTCCCTCGTTATATCCGTCATTTATATGTTAATATTTCTTCTACAATAAGTAAATACACACTTAAATTGATTAAAAATGTAAAATTAATGTATCTCTTTATTTCTATATGAAAACATAATCTATAATATATAAAACTCCTTTATATCCTAACATATACTCTGACATATTTATTTTAGAAAATAGTTATCAAAAATCTTTAGAAATACTATAAAAAGAAAACTAAGAAATATTTTGTTACCAAATGAAAGAAGTGGAATTGTAGAAAAATCAACCCTCATCTATCCAGCCCTTCCTTCTTCATAAGAAAACAGTAGCTGTCATTCATCCGAAGACTCGTCCTATCTCAAGGCTATAGTCCATCAAGGACGATAGGTCTCCTCTACCGACTCCACACGATTGAGCTCCTTTTATTCCATCTTCCTTTTACTCCCTCTCCTATCAGAAAGAAAGAGGGAGGGCAGAAAGCATGATTACGCGTTTACGAGGTGGACCCACCTCGAGCTACTACCTGCCTTCATAAGAAAAATACGGGAATGGAAGGGAGAAAGGGTTCAAGGACGAGAGGTAGAAGAGGCCGTTTATTATACGTATTGCGGGGTAAGGGAGATCGATGCGTACCATCTAAAAAAAAATACAATAAAAAAGGACTCTCGTACGAGGAGATGTGGTTTCGTTCGTCCCGTATAATCCCGAATTCAGAACCTGTTTCTGGCCCGTGGGTCAACAACGAAACTTACTTCTGTCTTATTTCTTTCTCTTTCTCTCTCGAATATCGAGCTTACCACTCGTCGTAGGAATTCTCTTAGCTCGTTGAGTGGCTCCTCTCGAACAGTAGTTACGCTACTTTCGACGGCTTTATGACTCTATTCTGCGTTCCAACGGGACGTTGAACAACTTCGAGCTACGGCATGCAAACACTCTCGTAGCTACAACGAGAAGCAATAATAGCACGTGTCCTTGCATTTATCTACTTTCCTTCTACGATGTTGGGAGTTATCAAAGATACTGCACTTTTCAGGTGCATGTAAGTATACCAGATCTATTTACATATATTCTATATACGTAGAATCTATAAAAGAAGGATTGGGAAATAAAATGTATAGAAAGTATGTATACGGTAAGTTTCAGGAGTAATTGTTTAAAGGATTATTAAAGGATTATTAAACTTTTAATTTCATAGAAATTTGATTAGAAAACAGTATTTTACTACTAGAGAAAAATAATTTTACATAAATAATAACTAAATTTGTTTCACTAGATTATTCGTGCATACACAAAATCTACACCTTCTTTGCATTTTATAATATTTTTAAGATCGTTAGTCATACTTTTTTAGACCTATTTTCTTATCATTCATGCAAAATTATACTTCTTTTAGCTATAAAATTTTTATCAATTTCCAAGTTTAATAATCTTAAAAAAATATGTTTCTGTGTATAAGAATCTGAAAACATTGAATTACAAGCAGATATCAATCATTTGAAATTTATAGTGAAAATGCATACGAACTGTGACTCATTATATGTAAATTTACTAATAATCTATGTAATAGTCATATACGCGTCAGTCGTCATTTTATTGTTAAAATAAAGATGTGAACGGTCCAGTGGAAGATAAGTATTCGAATGGATTGCATTCATCTCTCTCCTTCTCTTTCTTTCTTTATCCTCCTTTCAGATCCTCTTATCCTTAATCGGCTTGACGAAGCGCACGGGTCGTTACCAGGCACGAGCTAAAACCCTAAAGGGAGCACGGAACCAATGATTGTGTTCAGGATCGAACATATTGCGAGAAATAGAAGAACAAGAATATGAAAAAGAAAAAAAGAGAATTCTAAAGTGTTAGAGCGCAACTGTGTTATAGGATGCCGTGTTGTAGGAGAGTTCCCGCAATTTATGGATCGCGTTATAGCGAAACCGTGTCATAGGATTCCCTGTTTCGAAAGGGTTACCTGTACCTTGCTTTCGCAAATTACTATCCTTTTCCATATTTCTATCTTCTTCTCTATTTTAATATGTGACAATAATGAAGTAAGTTCTACAAAATTGGTGTTGTCGGAAAATATGTATTTTTACTAGACAATGATCTCAAGTATGCGGCCACAATTGTAAGAGAATGTGACTATTGTGTAATATACCCCAACAAAGTCGAAAATAATTAAAATAATTTAAAAATAAGTAGCCACTACTCAGGGGTGCTTTCAATACGCTAAAGTAAGAACAAAAAGTTATATAATCATAGGCCCGATATGACTTCGTTTTCGAATTATACTCAATTTTATATTCTAAATACTTGTCGTTAGATCATTTTTATACAAACTTCACCTTGAATAAATGCTTCCATACGTCTTATCATTAAAAGAATATTGTTTAGACAGTATAAAAGAAAGTCGTACATGAGATAAGAAATTTGCTCATAATAGTTGAAACAAACAGTCATTAAAGTTATATAAAATACAGACAGACAAAAATAACTATAAATCGAAAACTAGCTATTCTATCGGGCTTGTGATTGCATGAATTTTGTTTTATTATTTTAGCGTACTAAAAACACCCTTTTAGTTATGCTCACATTTTTTTAAATGCTTTGTATATACTTGCTTATACTCGTCTTACGATAATTTAATAGTCAATGTTCAGCAACTCGTATATTAAACTAATTTCTTTCTAAAATACATACACATTCTTACATATCTACCTACTATAACATATGTGTTCGATCATGCAAATATGATTCATGCTTGTCCATGAACAGAAGTGAACAGAACAGAATGGAATGGAATAGAACGAGGGAAAGATAATTATTTTTTCACGATCCGTAGTGATAGTACTATTACGTCATGACACCATGTGTCATGACAGTATGTGTGGACACTCGGAAGTTGATCATCTTGCAACCTGTATAAACAATTATTTTCTTTAATTATTTTCGTATAGCAAATGCAGAGTAAACAAGTGCATAGACGCGAGTATTAAACTTAGTACAGTTTCAACGACAGAATATCAAACTAAGATAACCTAACACTGCCAGCAGGCGAGAAGATATAGTAGTATTAGCGAAGTATAAAGAGTGTTGGTGCATTGCGTTGTAGCGCATTCAAAGTTTCCGTGCAGTTGTATTCGCGTCGTTGATACGTAACCGCGTAAAAGCACGTATTCGAATCTTTCTACCGGTTTTACCGGCAATCATTTAAAAACTTCATTCCACGAATTGTTTAATTCTCTTTTTGTTGTTATTATACAATAGAGAGGGAATACTGATGATGACATACGCAAAATTATTATTTGCGTTTGGAATTTGGATGATTTTGTGAGTGTATTTTCTACTTTTTCTTCTATATGGCTAACTATTGTACAACATTATAGTACATTATTGCGCACCATTAACATTCATTTCACTGTCGTAATCGTAAAAACGAAAAAAATGTTGCAGGGCGAGTGTAGGTCAAACTAACGATTGGTTGTACGGATTCAACATGGATTTGAGCAAATTTCAACAACAAATACAACAAGGTGTTCATAATCTGCAGAAAAATATACAAACTAGTGTAGCTAAAACTTTAGCTGATGTTGATAAGGTTACTTCGAAAATTCAGGCGGATGCGGCAGAGGCTGCTAAAAATGGTAATTTCATTGTGGATTTTTATGCAAAACAATATTTTGATATGTACAATAATTATTATTTTGCTTACTGCATTTTGCATATGTTATGTATATTTTAATCAAATAGCTTATGTCAATTATATGAGCTGTTTACATGCGAAAGTGATTAATTTTTTTTTAGGATTTTTTTTTCATTTTAGTGTCGAAAGAGTCACACAACCAAATAAAAACTATATTTTTATAGTTTATATTTTATACAAATTTTTCTCTTAATAACAAGTCTTCATATTTTTTAATATGACAAATTGTTTTCTCTGTTGTATAGTAAATAATATAACAATGTAATAGCAGTAAATTTATTGTTCGAAATTTACACATTTTTTGTAATAATTAATTTAAATAGTTATTAACAACAAAAAACATTAATGGTCAAGAATAACTATTATAAATTACAGTACTAAGTTTAGTTAACAATAATGTAAATTGTATTTCAATAACTCACTATATTTATTAAGTAATATGTTTCAAATGACAAAATATGTGATTCTAGCGTAACTTTTCAGATATAATATTCAAATACTTGCAAAAATTAATAATATTTATTTACTTCTTATACTGAAAAAAATTTTGTTTATTCATTTATTTAATTTTTTTTTCTTGACTAATAAATTCTTTTAAAATGAGTTAAAACTAGTTTAAATTAAACATGAATGACTTCTTTTCATATTGTTAATAACTAAGCAAATACAGAGTATAATGTCTATATAAAATTCATTACAAAAAGTCTCATTATAAAATATTAATGCATAAATGTGTTTATCAAAACCTGTCTAAGAGCATTTAGAATTTCAAAATAACCTTTCTTATCTTTAACAGTTTAAGATAATAAAAATTAACATATTTATACTATATAAAACATTACTCGAATTTATAAACATTTATCAATATTTTATATATATAAAGTAAAATTTCAACAATAATCCTTAAATGGGTTACAAAAAAACCAGCTTGTATAATGAAATCAAAACGTAATACTGAAAGCATTACTCGCAAATTCAAAATTATCTAGTAAAAATTGAAATTCTACTAAAATGTATATTTTACGAATTTTACTCATTAAAATTCACAGTTTTTTTTTTATTAGATAATCATTTTAAAATTAATTGAAATCCTGATTACTCTTGATCAATCTCGTTATCATAATGAAGATTCGACTTTAGGAGAATGAAAAATGAAAGAGATCCTTTCACTATCAACCGAGACCGCACGATCGATTCAAGGTTGCACGACGTGAACCGATCATTGGCGACCTCTTTTCTATCTTCAAACTTTGATAATATCAAAGAAATCTCGATTTAAAGTCAAGAACTTTTATTACCTACTTACCATGATTTTCTCGTAATATCCTGGAGGTGTCTGATATTCCTTATCTTTCGCCAAGATCTTTCTACGAATCACAATTCTATGTGTGATTTATACTTTAACGCACGGAACTTTGTAAACCTGACCGATACTCATTGTCAGACTTTACTAACCTTTTACTGGAAACGTTTATAACCTTTGTTAACTACTATTTACGAGATCGTAATCGTCAAGTATAATGAGAAATCTTTTCTCAAACCTTTATTCTCCTGATTTCATCTTGTTCGTGTCATATAAAAGAATCATTATCAAATTAATTTCATTATTTAATAATGAATTTCTCCAAATATTGTAGTACTAACCTGAGACTGTCTCATATTACTACCAATCTGCCATGTCACTTTTCTTATTATATTATAATCGAAACAAAAACAGACAGGAAATACTAATTTTTCTTAAATCAAATCTCAAGCTATTAATTGTTTTGCAAATAATCAATTAATTTGTTTTTTTGTTTTTCAGGAAATTATGGCAGTGTCATTAGTATAGACAATGGGGGTACGTTTATTTCAAGTGGTGGCTCTGGAACAATTATCAGTAATGTTCCGGGTTTGTCCAAAATCATAACGTCAGGAAATCTTCCAAACGGTGACCCATACGTCCGTGAAATTGAGGAAAAAATCATAGACAAAGTTCTTTATCATACCGAGAGGTTCTACAATAAGAAGACAAAGAAAGACAAGATAACCGGCTATACTCTGGACCTTAATGATCCGAACGCTGAACCCGTCCCGTTCAACAATCGCTCCTAATATTATCCTGACGAGGTTGCTAAATATGCCTGTAATTATGACACTCGATGTAATTCAACAAATTCATTCGAAGATTTATTTTTTTAAATATAAATTAGAAAATTAATTTTTTCTTATTTAGATTAGTCGAGGGGTTTCTAACATTTTGGTTTTTTTGAGCCACATTTGAAAGTAAATTGTATCGTGTAGTACACAAAAAATATAACCATTCTAACGATAGTTGCAAAGCAAAAATGTTTAGTAAATATTGTACGATACGATTTTATGAAATGACGGTTTTTTTATTGTGACACATTCATTAAAGATAGTCTACGTACGTCCCACGAACCCTAGGCTGGACAGTTCTGTGAGTTAGTTCATTGTCATAATTACTAGCATAAATAATTGTCTTACTTATTTTAAACCAGAAAGAGAAAGAGTACAAGAATTATTGTTACCCTTCTAACTTAATAAATACTTTTGGTTGTGCTTTTAATGTTAAACGCAAAATAAAACAAAACAAAAAACAGATTATAATAAGAACTATTAATAATTAAACAGTGAAAAGATGTTGTTTTATTCTTTTAATTGAATTAGATCATTTATCCTCATAAATAAATGAAATTGTTTATCCTTTTGAATAAACTAGAGGTGCTATGTATGGTATATGTTACCGGCGAAGTGGGAAATGCCAGGCGTTTTTCGAAACAGCACAAGTATTAACTTGTACAGCGAGAATAAAATCAACCACCTAATATAATAATTACAAGTAAAACTTTAAATTTATCATATTTATATTTTTTATTTGCCTGAGAACCTAGCCAAGGTATGCAAGTAAAATATACTTTTTTTTTCTTTTAAAATACTCGGATTACTCTACTTCTAATCCAACTTAAATCTTATATACGAAAAAATAAAATTGAAAGAGAAAAAACAAGGGCCAGTAAAAGGAAGTAAAAATTACAATTGTAAAACTAAAAGTTTAAGGAGATAAGAGAAAGAAAGAAATACAAAACCGGGATAACTTATCCTTCTAATTAGTGATTCCGTTTTCATAAATATGCAAGTGGTTTTTGGCATGGTCGAAGCACCACTGTCGGTTAAAGGTTCGAAGACGTGAGAAAAGACGTCGAGTGGGAAGGGGTGCCGGACGTAAATTTGTTAAAAAGAGAGAAGGGCCGAGGTAATAAAGAATAGCGCGTCGCCAGGTGGAACGGTGTGCAAATTACAAGAGGAGGGTATTACGACGAGATCTCCTTTCGATGGGACGCGAAAACAAGACCGTAGTCGGGCTAAGTTTTTCAAATGCAGACATTATGCATTTCAAACAAACGAGCGTGAAACCATGGGCGTAGTTTTAATGAAAGAAACTCATTTTATTTGTAATTTTCCATTTTATATATTTATAGGGTAACGAAAAAAAGGGTTCAACAATTTAAGGGATTATAGTTGGCTAGTATTCGCCAACACTCATTGTTTTAATTAGTATTTTAAATTAAATATTAATAAAGTTACTTTGGAGATATTCCTATACCAATCAATTTTACACAAATTTTTATCAAAACGAACCAAATGATCCATCTTCAAAAAGTCATATATTTTACTATGTATGTATAAGAACAAATTTATACTCATAAAATAGCATTATAACATGAAATGGTCAAACTAAAAGTGAAATGTAACATTGTGGTAAGTGTTAATGTTAAACTCGCGCTATTTCATTATTATTCTTTTAATTTTCTACTTTTATTTATTTGGACAGTATTTGTAAACATTTATTGTCGTGTTCTAGATAATAAATGCTCAACATATACATAATTCTTCTGTTCAGTATAAATAATATTCATAAGTATTATAAATAGATAGTCAATATTCTTAATAGAGACAAGATTGCGTCATAATCGCGTTGGGATTGTGTTAGGGATATAACAAAATTACGTCAGAGTTACGTAAGTGTTACTCATCAATACACAATATATTATATTGCTATTTTATTATTAATACTAAATATAACAGTTTTTTTATTAATCGATATAAATGTTAATATTCAATTGTGATATTAAATTATAGGTAATTATACTTATATATATAACAAATGCGGTATATTTTACACTAGCCATTTTCTTATAATTGCTGTCGCATGCTGTCGGGCTTATTGTCTAGCTAGAAATACACATTTCTCGACAACGCCAATACTGTAAAACTTACTTTGAAATTGTTTTGTCAAATATTAAAATAGAAAAGAAGATAGGAATATGAGATACCAAAGTATTTGATCTTTACATAATTTGAATAAGTTTGATAAAGGTAGTATATTATATATATTATATGACGACTGAATCAATCTGTCTAGAAACGGTTCTTGATAGACATCGGTTATTTGTTTAATGGACGTTTTGCGTTACGCTTTACATATAACATCCTACAAATTAATCTGATTTTGACTAATTCTGATATTTATTAATTTGTATTAATTCTAACACACTTTCTACATAACGCAATAGCAATAAATCACTTAATAGGAGGGTTGACTAATTATTTGAACGAATAACAGTTTTTTTTCTCTCTTGATCTCTTTTTATCCCAATACTCGTTAATTCATATGAGATGTTAATCGCGGTGTTCATTTTCATGGTAGTCTCAGGATCTCACTCGTTCAAGTTGTCCTCGCTGTAACATTCGGGTTGAGAGGAAAGGAATGGAAAGTACAAAAAAGGTACGTTTCGTTAGCTTACGAACAGAGTCTTTACGATTATATATTCTCACATGTATACATATACATATATACTTGCCAAATGAGAGAAGCAAAGAGAGTCGAAGTCAAGGGATATATATGGGGTGCCTTAAATGGTAATGCCCCCAGCTCTGCCCTCAATCGCGATCTCAACGGATTTCTCCTTATCTCTTTCTCTTTCTCAGTCCCCATGAACTTCTTAAGTATACTTGCGTTCATGCGTTCTCTTCTCTGATATCTAACGATCGACTGAGATTCCAATAGAAATATATCTTCAAGATTAATACAAAACAAACTACAATCCTTTACATACTTTTCCTTAAGAAATATTGACATTATGTAGTACTTAATTTTTTTGGATTTTTTTCAATTCATCTGGTATTGTAATATTTTGTTTTATTTTTCTTAATTTGAACCAAGGAAGTTAAAGGATTCGACATCCTGTTTTAAATAGAACTTACAATTAGATGATTTCATTGAATGGTATCTTTTCTGGTTGCTTTCAACTAATTGAAACGTAGGTTAGGAAGTACTTACTTATCTAACCTAACGGTAAATGTTGTGTTACAAGAGCAAAATGGTCAGACGGCCTCTATATGGGCGAGAACGACGTACCGTACATGTGGGTGATGACAATTTTTCACGGACGACACAAACCAGATAACGCAACCGAATAAAATACACTATTATTGTATAAAATTATATATATATATATATTTTTTAGTTTTTAGAAAAAGTATTCTTAATTCCATGAGTTCATCAATTGTATCGGGAAAAACTTGATGTTGCAAAGACAATATAGAATGGAAAAATCCTAAATCCAGATCGTTTAAATCATTTTATCTGTTAGGATAGGTTTAACGGTAAAGTATTTGCGCTTAAAATCCTTTCTCTCCTTAAAGGGACATTTTTAAGTTTAGCTAAATTTTTAGAATAAGCTTACATTTTTGTCCCAAATTTTGGTTATTTAAAGGACCATTTGAAATCTTATTAAAACAGCATGCTTCTGCTGTTGGCGTATTAGTACGTGTCCCGCATACAACGTGTCAAGTTTCCTAATAATACGTTACCACTGTTCACATTTGTTTTTGTTTTCAGATTTCTGCTAATCTGCGCGTATTCTGTTAGAATAAAGAAATATAGGACAGTAAAGGAGAAAGAGGAAGAGCAGCCAGCAGCAGTAGCAGGATTAGGAGGAGAATGAGTAGGAGAAGGATGAAGTGGAATAGGGGCTTGGGGGGTTAAGCGGGAGATTGTATAGGTATATCTGTGAAGTAAGAGCTTGAACGCAGCGTTCTAAGCGCATGAGACTTTAAGAGGAGGCAATGAACTGAACAGGTATGTGGGTGATGTCCGTTTAGAAAAGAAGACTCGATAGATTTATACGTTAGGTACTACGTATTCGAGCACGAATGGCTCTTTCTCGTCTCCTCCCATATTTTTCTTTTCAACTCGACTCGTTTCTCTTCTTTCTCCGTCTTTCTTCTTTTATCCGTCTATATCCCCTATGTATATGTGTATATATGTTTTCTTCTTCTTTTTTCTGTTTCTCTTTATATAACTCTTATAACGTTCCGCTTTAACGACAAGAAAAGTCGGCGCGGTTAATGAAACGTCAAATGGAATCAAATATTTCTCAAGTTACGGTATGCTCATTTTCGTTTTATCTTTCGTTGTCATATTATATAATACAATGCGATCATTTTCAAATTTGTTATCATACCTTTCGATTTGTAATCGAAAATGTAATTTATTATTAAACTGACAATAATCATTTTTTATGTCAAACCAAACAATGTTTCTATATTTTTCAATATTTTTTCGTATTTAAACATATATACCTGAAATATTTGTACCAATATAATTATAACAATAAATTAGGATAAAAAATTAAAAAAATCTATCATAATTACATTATATAGACAATTATAATCTTTATTTAAGAAAAACTAAAATTTATTTGATTACAAAAATTAATATTTTTGGGCACCTGTCACTTAGCAAAAAGAAATGTTTCTATGTATAGCCGGTTGCATATATTACAGGCATTACTATTTAAGCTTGGGTTTACTGATATTTTAGTGTTGTCGTTCGTGGTTCACTAGCGCGTTCGGTACTTTGCTATCTTCTCCTTCGACATCGTTTAAATTCTTCCAACCATCGTCGTACACTTCCAACGACGACGATCAGAAAACGAGTGTTTAGGATGTCAAATTTAAAGAAGATCTTCGGTTCAACGTCATTAACGATGTTCCTCTTTGCCATTCGATGTAATCACTGCCTTCCTATCGATCAACAAAATCTTACGTGTAAGTATCCTGTTTTTTAAAAATATTGCTTTAACAAATTTTTTTTTTTTTAAATTTTGAAACTCTAATCAACAATTTATGGGTTAATTTTGTACCGCAAATTTGTATCTAAATAAACGAATAGTTCAATCGTATATCTTTAATCGAATCAGAATTATTTAAACCGCATCCAAGTTTAATGCAAGCAAGTGCCCAATAATTTATGCATTAGATTCGATTGCGCAACAGTGACGCAACGATGCTGTTGTATAAAAAGGATAAAAGTTTTGGCATAGAAATTCTTCCAAATACGACTTTTAAATATATTCAAATAGAGTAAAAACAAAAAATAAAGAATTGGAAATCAATTGAATGCAGGCATCACAAATTTGTCGGAAGTGTAAATGTTTCAACACTGTTTTGAGAGAACATGTTTTCTCGATAAAGAAAAATTTGGAGAATCTAAACACTGAAGGGTTATTTAAAGTGTTTTTTTATGTTAAAGAATTCTTTTTCGATTCTGTATCGTAATTTAATCATGAATAATTTTATTATTCGGTCATTGTTGAGCTTGATTATAATAGTTTAATCAATTGTTTCTTAAAACAGTACAGAAAATTAACAAAACATAATTTGTTTATTAATTATCAAATTTTTAAATTATTGATATCGATTGTAATAATTACTCTTGAAAAAAAAGATGGAGTCGCATTCTTTTTTTTTCTGTAATAAAATTTTAAAACGTATTGTATTTCTTCTTTATTTTCACTTATTTTCGGGACATAAATATTTATGACTGAATTAACAAATATCATAACTTTTTTGTTTAATTAGTTTATGATATTTCAAACGCACCTAAATATTGCCAAATCCT
Source organism: Polistes canadensis (assembly GCF_001313835.1). Lineage (NCBI taxonomy): Eukaryota > Metazoa > Arthropoda > Insecta > Hymenoptera > Vespidae > Polistes > Polistes canadensis. Next base: position 897,184 of record NW_014569578.1, read on the forward strand.
ACTAATTTTAAACAAGTTATGCGTTCTTAAAGTCATCTACCAAGAAAATACGGGCGAAGAAATTTTTTACTTAACTTAATATTAAAAATGTGAAATAATTTGTGGATTTGTAGATATTAAAAATATTATTATTCATCTTATTATTAAATTTATATAAATTATAAACAATTGAGTGGCTGAAAAGGATAGGAATACAAGTAACAATTTCAAAAAATTTAAGATAATACACTATATAGTAGAAAATAAAAAATGTAAAATTCCAATAACTTAAAAGTCTAGTTTGTAGTTAGACAGTTATCTAAAATGAAAAAAAAAATACTATTTTTACTGGTTTTCTTTTTCTGTCACTCAATTCTAAATGATTGTTGTACTAACCTAATACTAATGCAACATATTATTTTAAGATCCGAATGGAGAACTGATCAACACACTTGTATATACAAATTTTCCAAGAAAATATGTAAACGATCAAGATTACCCTGAAAAGAAGGTTAAACTTTTATTTATACGGTATCACGTATAATGTAATTATTACAGAATGTATAGCAAAAAAAGAAATTTTCTTACTTGTTTCAGATTTACAAAATCTCCCAAGCTTGTTTGACATTAACTAGAAAAGAAGGTCAATGTAAACTAATTAACGAATGCGTACACAACAACATGCACTTCAATTTGAATCAATTTTTAAATTATACATGTATTTTTAATAGCACGTAAGTTTTTGCTTTCCAAAACTTCCTTAACTTTAACTTTCCCACTGAAAAAGATATTTTTCGTAGGGAACTTGGAATTTGTTGCTCGAATGAATCACCAAGTTCATCTAGTTTGTCACTTGTGGATAGTTTGGTTGTTCCATTACCTGCAGTAGCAAGTTTCTATACCGAAAATGGAAATAATCCAGGTAGAGATACAAAATGTGAAAAGTTTGAAAGTCCATATTCTATTTTTTTTTACTTTTTTATTTGTTTTTTCCTTGGAGAAAACAAGGACAATTTAACATAATAAATGATAATATTGTGATCAAATAATATGATAACTTATCAAAAGGATTCTATTCGTTGGGTCAGTATATATATTACAAAATCAATATGAAGTAAAAGTGTTCTTTATTAAAGAATATTCAGAAAAAATGCAGAAAAATCAATATTAATTTATAAAGAAGTGTCAATTTGTAAATAGATTGTCAGTATTACAACCCAACCATAACAGCCTATATTTATCCTAAATACTATTTATCTGTTAAAAATATTAAGAAAAATTGTATTTATACTGACTATTTATTGAATAAAATACTCATTCAATATATAGAAATATCTAAAATGTATGTAGTATCAATTTCCTATACGAAATAAAAATGATTAATAAATATATTTAAGAATACTTGAGAGATAATTTCTATTACAGGTATTTAGTAATTTACCTAGAATTGAAGTTTATTATTTAAAGATAGCGAAGAGAGAAGAAAAGGTAGAGGACATAGAGGATGTGGAACGAACATTAAAAGTGGTACTAGACTCGTAGGTGGACGACCGGCTGATCCTCGCGAATGGCCTTGGATGGCAGCATTACTTAGAAAAGACGCGGTTCAGTATTGCGGAGGTGTTCTCATCACGGACAGACACATACTCACAGCTGCCCATTGCGTTCGAAAGTAAGTCGTGAATGTCGTGAAGACAACAAATCTTGCCACGAGTCCAGTCAGTTACTGTTACTCGACTAGGTGAGATTTATGACGACAATCTTCTCCTTTATCAGTTTCAAGACACGAGACATCCGTGTTAGATTGGGTGAATATGATTTTACCAGAACCGATGAAACCAGAGAGTTGGATTTTGCAGTTGTAGAAATTAGAGTACATCGGGATTTTGATTCAACCACTTATGAAAATGATATTGCTATTATCAAGATACATCGACCTACGCCTTTCAACAGTTACATTTGGCCAATCTGTTTACCGCCAATCGATCAAACCTTTGAAAACAAGACTGCTTTTGTTACTGGTTAGCATAATCCTCGTATGATTTAACAATTTAATCTGAGATACGTCTATGTTTTAACTTCATTTTGCACTGGGAATATAAAAGCATCGTTTTTACCCGCGAATATTTATTCAGATAACTTTTTCTTTTCAGAATATTATAACACCTGGTATGAACATTTATTATGAAAGTGTTATCCTAAGTATTTTATGATAAATTATATTTATAATTATTAAGTTGATGGAAAGAAATGTTGTAATAATTCCTGAGTGCAAAAGGGTTAATGTAATTTACGCATTTATGATATAATTAGTTTCTTAATAAATTCACAAAATGTCTTGCTGGATATCGCATGAAATAATTTAAAATATAAAACATTATTACTAAATTAAAAAAAATAATACTACTATATTTAAATAGTTTGACAAATACAATATAATAAAATTAATTTTTATTCAAATTTGATATTCAATGTTAGGGTTGCGTCAGGGTTGTATCAGAACTACATTATCAATATTTATAAAAGATTTTGAAATAATGTAGGATTACAGTGTCTCTCAAAACTTTTCGGAAACTACAACATAGCCAACTGGATAGTTTCATTTTTCGATTATTTTTAAAGAAATCTCTATGGTTATTGTTTTTAACAATCAATTGTTAATCTTATTACACATTAAACGATATATTGTTACGTTTTTGGCCAACAAAAAATATCCATAAAATTTCCATTTATCATTTATTTAATGTAATTTAATATTTAGAAAATAACTTCTATACTTTATTGAGTAATCATTTTCTTCTAGAACGAAGTCTTCATCAGTTTGGCATATTATTTATAATTAAAAAATATATTCTATTTTTATATTGGTCAATCATTTTCTAGTCTTTGTTTCATTTCCAATATTGGAAAAATGAATATCTTCTGAATTTTTCTATCTAATTCTATGTAATATAAAAAAATAATTTTATTGTCAAATAAAATAAAATAATGTTCGAATATTTTTGGGAGTCACTGTACGCCATTGATATTCAGCTATAGAATTTGAAATAACGTATAAATGATTACGTTGTCGGTCTTGAATGTGTTAAAAAGGCTGGGGATCGCAGTATTATGGTGGACCAAGTAGTACCGTTTTGATGGAGGTTGCAGTACCGATATGGCCTCAAGAAATGTGCACTAGGAGCTTTAGTCAACGTGTCACGAGGGCTACTATGTGCGCAGGCGCTTATGAAGGAGGTCGTGACGCTTGTCAGGTAAGGATAAAAAGACTTACATAATCGAAAGTACAGGAAATCGAACGGGTGAGACCTAACCCAGACACTAACGTAAATTTATTCTTCAAACTGAACTTTCAACTTTACGGATTGAGATTTAAATATACATGGATAGAAACAGTTTTTAGATATTTTACTTACGTTATATATTTTTCTTCTTATTTTTGTTCTCCTTTCTTTTGATTAGGGAGATTCCGGTGGTCCTTTGGTTCATCAACTAGGTAATGGAAGATGGGTGAACATTGGAATAGTTTCCTGGGGTATACGTTGTGGTGAGCCTAACAATCCTGGAATTTATACTCGGGTAAACTTTTATCTCGATTGGATATTCGCGAATGCAGTATTTTAATAAAATCTCCTTCAAAATTCTATGCATGGATAATAAACGATTAATTTATTGTCCTATGTGGATTAGATCAATGATCATTATTTTTTAATGTCTTAGTTAGCAATGAACCATGTCAATTTTTTCTTATTTATTTTCATATAAGTAGAATCTCCATTATTCGAATTAATAGGAAGACATAACTGTTTGGATGAATGAATTTTTATATAGTACTACACTAATTTGTATCATGATTTTAAGCGTGTATTCAGAAAAAATGACATAATAATAGGAAAAAACGATACAATAAGAAGAAAAGAATAATATGTTTGTAATATAAATAGAGTAATAAATGTAATATACAAAAATATAAAAAATATAATATTATACAAAAAATATACCTGGTCTGGAATATTTGTTTTGTAGTAGATAACACAAGTAGAAAAGTGTACACATAATGTTCGGGATAATAGAATATTCGAATATCTAGATTGTCGGATATTGAAGGTTCCATTATATTTTGTTTCGACTCATTAAACGAAATACTCCTGAGAAAACGATTTAAATTTTATTTTTGGAATATATCAATCATTACATCATTCAAAGGAAATGAACATAAATATAATTTTTATTTCTTACCACCAATATATACTCAATATACACGATAAGCACGCTTTTTCACTTCCTCTTGTCACGTTTTTCATAAACAAAAAGCCAAGAAACGATTGACTTCTCAAACGCGCGTCATTGCCTGACCGACAACACGCTCTCCCATCACATAAAACATTACTTACTTACATACATACTAATTCTCGTACACATTTTATATATATATATGTCTTGTTTACTTCCTTTCTTTCATACGTATACTTTTACGTACCACAAGCACACACAAACACTCTCTCTCTCTCTCTCTCTCTCTCTCTCTCTCTCTTTTTCTTTTGAGTGTTATTTTGTTCGTCTAATATAATTGCGAAAGGCCCAGCCTCTCCTTACTAGAAATTGCTTGCTGAACATCAATTTTTCTAATGCCGTCTAATTTTCCTCAGAGACTGACACGTATAATATATTTTTTTCGTAAATACATACATACACACACATATAATATATATGTTTTTATTTGTTTGTGTCTTTAGCCCGTGTATACATATATAGATATTTATTTACGTACTTATTTATTTATCCTTCTCTATTTTTTTGAGCTATCTGACAAGCAGATAATACAGGGTTATTCAAAAAGAATAGTTCAAAATGAAAGTTGATTTATTCGTTTGTGAACTGACATACACGATGCATAATGATATACAATGACTGACGATCGTCGTAAGTTTGTTGTTCCTAAGTTGTGTGTGTATCTGTATTCACGTACTTTATGAGATGAACAGACGCAAATTTGATGGATCTTTCTTGTTTGCCAAGTCAACAATCACTGGCTTCACCTACCTGGACATATTAACAGAATGGCTCATGCCTCAACTAGAGAAAGATTGTCCTAATCTTATCTTTCAACAGGATAGTCCTCCTTCTAATTTCTACAGTACCGTTCGTAAACACTTCTGTACCAATCTAACAGGGTGCTGGATCGATCATGCAAGGGATCATACTATTGACAAGGGGACGTACAAAAATTAATTTTTGTTTTTGTATTTTATATATATATATATAATTGTATTATTTAATTTATAATTATTAATTATATAACTTGTGTATGCGTAATACTGTTGATTTAATAACGTTGGCAAAAAGAAGAAACTTCACACGCTTTATTATAGAAAAATAATAAAATGAATTAAACATACTTTACAATAACGAAAGTAAAAAATAAAAAAGAGCAGAAAAAGAAAATGTTCCCTGTCGAGGAATCGATCCGGCGATATCAGAGACACGAAGCCACTTTTGCGAAATTTCTATTACCGTTTCTTCGAAAACGGTTAAATATCTAGTTTTTTTAAAAAGTACAACGAATATTCTCATGGACTACTGCAAGTTTGAAAAAAATCGGATAATGGTCGATCTGACCATCCCCTTGTGAGACTTCCACAGTCACTTGATTTAACACCTTGCGATTTTATTTAGTGGGGATACGTTATGGATGTTGTGAAAGCTCTTTTATTCCCATAATATCTGGAAAATTTGAAGAACCATATCTTTGATGATATGAAGCGAATAATTAAGGATATGTTGAAACGCGTCTGAGTTGCATAAGGGTTTTATCAAGAACGTGTCTAGGAAAAAATGGACTTATTTCTACTCATCTACACAGACAGACATGTAAATTATGGATACAAAACTTATGCATGTATTTATCAATGCATATCATTGTAGTTTGTGCATATCAGTTTAATAAATAATAAATCAGCTTTAATTTGGTATTATCTTTTTTGAATAACCCTGTATTTTTAACTTTTTCATTAATATTACATATCTGGTATTCTTTATTTTTTTTTCAAATAAATTCATTAGTCATTGAACAGGTATTTTCATCTTGTACATCGTTAACGACAAAGTTCACCCTTCCATTAAAGTTACGCATTTAATTCTCGTTACTTTATTTTAATGGAAAAATTATATCTCCATGAATACTTTGAGAAAAGCAGATCGAAGTTATAATTTGGTCCTATTTCTCTCTCACATATACACGCACATACACACGCTCACACGCTCACATATATAGACAACAACATCCTATTATTTGGCATGAAACTAAATACAAAAGAAAGAACAAGAATTATTACGATAATAATACGACTTGAGTATAGTCGTTAAATATTTGCAAGCTTAAAATATACAGTTTGGAAAGACGAGAAAGTAATTCTAAAATGTAAAAATATTTTGATTAAAAAAAAAAAAAAAAAATAACGAAACGCGTGTCCTTGGTTTCGTCGTTAAAAGGAAGATGAGTAATTAGCCGCTTAGAAAATGACGAGCAAACGATTGCCCGTTTCGTCGCAGACTTTCTCGTTAACAGCACCTTGTCTAATACTGGTCGATTCGGGCAAGTCGGCATTGAATACTGAATTATTTACCCGATGTAAGTATATTTATATATATATATAATATATATATTATATTATATGTTTATTCCCCCCGTACTTATTATTTATTTTTATTTATTTTTTTTTTAATATAGACCCATTAAACGTGTAATCCTGGGAATCCGTTAAAGAAGTACGTAGTATATAGCTTTGGAAAAAAGTAGCTATTTAATTTAGATATCGTCAGATGCATAATCAACACTGACTATTATTGGTTCTGTAATAACATCTAGAAAGAGATCACTTTGTCTTATTACATATGTATACATTGTATTATGAACGACTTACCATCGATTTAAATGTTCGCTGGTACCCAATTACTCTGCTCAAAATATCACACCATCTGTGTGTGCATTTATAGAAAATCAAGAAAATCCAGAAAAATGATTTCAATCTTAGGAATCTCTTTTTTTCCCATTGATTCATGTTGTTGTTGAATAATTAGTCTTTTCGAGTAGCATGTACAGATGGCAGGATATTTGATTGGGTAGAAATATCATACTCGATTCTCCTATCCGAATTACCAAACTCAGGATAAGAGACGCACGAAAAGAGCTAAATTCGAGGCATCGAGTCTGCAGGTAAAAGAAGGGGCGTATTTGGACCACTCTCGGTATGATTCGGCATACTTTCCGCCGAGTAAGTATACGCTTGTCGATTTTGTTGAACTGGGACTGCACGTACGTGAGTTGGCGAAACAACATTACTTGATGACACACTATTGGCTGGTGCTCCATTTCCGGTTACCGTGATGTTACATGTACTGCTACCAAAGTGTATTCGGTTTTGATTAGTTTGATACGATGCTTGTAATTGTTGTTGTATTTGTTGTTGTTGTTGTTGTTGTTGTGAGGGTTGCTGCTGTGGTGGCGATGGTTGTGGTTGCTGTTGTGGTGGTTTCTGTTGTTGCTGTTGCGGTATTGGCTTCTGTTGCGGTTGCTGTTGTGGTGTTGGAGGATTTTGTTGTTGTTTATTTTGAGGTTGATCTTTTTTTGAAATATCTTGAATCGAAATGTGACGTGTTTGAGATGATTCCACCTGAGGCTGAGTTTTGGATTGAACGGAATAAGTTTGGTCCTTTGCTTCCATTTTCGTTTGATTCGACTTATTTTGCATTGGTTGTATTTGCTGTTGCTGTAACTGCTGCGTCACTGGTTCGTTGGAAATGGGTGGAAGTTGACCGGTAGATTGGGGTGTGTTTATTTGCTTAACGTTATTATTCATCGGTTTTTCACCCATCAACCAATACGTCGTCATTGTACCTTTACCCTGTGGTTCGTGGCAAAAAAAATATGAAGTTAGCACGGCGAACTAATATTTGCTATTCACGTATACAGAAACGAAAGAAAATATGATTTTAGGATGCCGTATAAACTGAATGTAATAATTATTTCGTGAAATGATTTTATTAGTGAAATTTTCATTAATCTTGAACAAACAAATTTGAAAATACGCGAACGTTCCTTTGGTTAAACGTTTGCATGATGATGTACTCCCGGTCGATCGATAAACTCTGACCTGGATTTAAAGCAGGCCTAGTAGCGTGCCTGCTACGAATTATTTTATTTCATAATACTTTGATTCAAAAGATAAATGTTACCTTTAACGTCACCTCTCCTCTGCAAACAAGATCGAATGTCCCGAAAGTATCCAGAATTTCTTTTGTCTTTGGACTCACGTGTATCATCCATGCTGTTTTCAACAAAAATTACATCAAATAAGAATAGTTTAACCTAATCGAAAATTGCAATCCTCGATGAAACATTTCATTGTCAAACGTATATGCTTCTGTTGGTTTAATAACAATTACCTTCCCCGTTACTTTCCATTCTGGATGCAGTGTTGACAGTATCACCGAACAAACAATACCTCGGCATTTTCAAACCAACCACACCTGCGACGCAAGGTCCTGAAATGAACGAAACCAAATTGCTTATTTATTTTTATGCCGTCTTTTCATCTCAGTAATCACAATTTAATCGATTATATAATATGATTTGCTTAGTGGTCATCATCATTTTTAATACATTTGTAATAGAAAAATTAGACCAAAAAATGTATTCAATAGAAATTAAATAATTGTTAATCGGTAATTAGTTACGATAATAAAAAATTGCCAACAAATTTTCTTTTGGAAAGAGAACAAGGTCACTTTGCTTTTTTTTAGTGAAATCATTTCTTGTTTCTTTTTTAAATAATATTATAATGTAAACGGCAGCAAAACAATTTTAATGTGTGTAGAAATATATATTTCATTCAATAAAACATAATTCATTATTTTTTCTTTTCATCAGAATTCTATCTAGAAACTTTGTTTTATTAGAACTTTCTTTTTATTAGATTATCTTAAGTATCTTAAAAATTGTTCAGATTTTTTAAATCGGAAAATATAATTGCAAATTTCAAAATATTTCAAATATTATATTTCGAGACAAAGACGACAAAAAATATAAATAATTATTATAAAAATACTATATATATATATATAGTGTGTGTGAACAAATTCGACCAACTAAATCTAATACTATTTGTCTAATCGGGAAATATTTTCCTAATTACATATCAAGCTCGCACATATTCAAGAAATAATTCCAAGTGAAGATGTTTTCATTGTTAACAAAATATTGTAATATTCGGAAAGAATGAAGATATTGGTGTTCGTCTTGCGAAGTGTCATTATGTTTTGTACCTTGGTTTACTCAAAATCATTCAACAATAAATTCAATTTCTAACTAATCATTTTTCTAAGTAATTGACTTTTTAATTATTTTCTTCTATATAAAAACTGTATGTTTAAATAAAATATTTAAATAATTAAATATTCGTAATAAAATGATTCATTTGATAAAAAAAAGAGTCATTTAATTAAAACTCAATTCAATATTATAACAGCTAAACATACTCTGTGTTTGACAAGAATACTTGACGAGTGTACGTTTTGGTGGCACAATTTAAGTACATGCTTTTCAAAGAGATCGTCAAAGCTAACTGGTTAAAATATCAAACATTTTATTATTTATTAATAAAATACTGATAATTTTTTTATTCATTGTTGTCATTTTTATTTGAGATAATTAGGTAATTCCTGTTTATATAACGGAAGTGAAATTTTTGAGAAAACACAAAAAGTAAATTTTTATATGCTTCATTGATTAAATCAAAATGTTGAAATTGTGCAGCTAACTGGTTAATTAATGATTTTTAAATAAAAATAAGTTAATATATTTTGTTTTTAATTACGATCTGAAAAAAACTATATAACTCCATACAATAAAATAATGACTATTTTAAAATCTTGTAAAAAATGATTTGGAAACAAATTTATTTGACCACTACATATGCCCGTTCAAACAATGTAACTTTATCCTAATGTAATTTTCCATTAAATGATTAATAACGGGGATAGATTTTTCGATTTAAATGCCTTGCCCTGTATAATAATACTAAAGGAAAACAATAAACAGATAGATGAAGTAATAAATAAAATGCATATACTCTTTCTGAGATAAAAACAAAGAAAAATTGTTACAAAAATAATTTATTAAATTAATTTCATTTTGATAAAACGATTTAAAATTTGTAGAGAATAGTTGAGTGGAATTTTTAATGGTTCTACGTAATAGAAAAATTATTTTTGTTCGAATAATCCAATATCGATTGGACTTTTTCTTTTAATTGAAGTTTTACCGTATAACAAGACACCTGTTTTACTCGTTCGGTTCTATCGAGGTAGAAAAATCGATATCCATAACTCAATAGACACATTTTATAGGAAGATTGAATGCTGAAAAACGTCTTTTATTTATGCAAAAACTTTCACGAACTTATTCTTTTTTAAAACTTTGTACGAACCGATGATCTTGAGGTAATTTAAAAAGCAATTAATTCAGTGTGCATATCGAATCGAAAAGAGACGTGCAACATATCTCTTTGAAATCCATCAAAAGTATTTTCTCGTTAAAGTTCATCCTTGGACAAGCTCTCTCCCTCTCTCTCTTTCTAAATTTTGATTTCTCTTTTTCACACACATACCAACACTCGGCCACCTATAAACATACACGCATAAACACGAGAAACATATGAACACGAATAGTTGCCTGCATGCATACATTCAAAAACACAGCACAAACGACACACTCATATATATTACACTGAACACATATAAAGCCATAGAAAACGAATATCAATCCACATACATGCTACATACACAGAGCCAAGAAACACATTCACACACACACCCATACACACTTTCTAATAGCAATATTCGCTCGTCTTTATTTACTTCATTTTAACAGGGAATCTAGGATGAGAGTTTAATTGATTATTTTCAAAAAATAAAAAGACTGAAAGAGAGAAAAAAGTGATATCACATGAAAAAAATAAATACACTTACCAGAATGCATTCCTATACGAAGTTTCAATTTTTCTTCTGGTCTATGACGGATTTGAAATGTCATAACGGTGTCCCTCAATGCCAGACTCATCCTCGCTATTTCCCTTGCATGATTCATGCCATTTCTCACTGGCAATCCGGAAACGACCATGTAAGCGTCTCCTATCGTCTCGACCTTTTGTGAAACAGACAGTAAAGTAGACATTTCAAGGATATTAGGTACTGAATTTTCTTTAAAGGGGATCATTATGGTTAAACACTTGAGAAAACATTTATTTTGTATTTTTCTAACAGGGTTTTCATTAATTAAACTGTGTTCAAGTTTTTAGTCGAAAGAAAGTAATGGATTTTTACTTGCTGAAACACTATGATGTAATTCAAGTCCAAAGAGTCGAAAAATGTCCCAAGTAAACTCACTTTTTTTTCTAATTGTATCGCTTGATCAAATAAATAGGGCTTTATTCATTATCACTGCAGCGAAAAATGTAAGACACCTTTGTTTGGCACTAGGTTATTTATTTATCGCAAATAATGCCGATATATGTATATGTGATATCGATTGTTGTTGACGCTGCTTGATGACTTCGTTGCTCGTAGATTCGTGATTTGCTACTAAGATGATCTTTCTCGTTGTTCTTCGTGATGTTGACTGATGCTTGTTGAATGCTCTGTCGTGCTGTTGTTTCAAGGCTTTTTATAGGAAGAAGATGATCTCTATCCCTTCCCTACTTTGATTGTCCAATAGCAACAAGTCCTCCCTCATAGTCCATCGATGTAAAAAGTTAACGTTTTTTAGAGAAAGTGGTAATGGAAAAACTATGCAACGGGAAGAACTTAGTTTAGGATGAAGGACTTCGTTTTCTCTTGGTAGGAACGCACTTGTTACTCAGCACGTCGACACCGACGAGTAATTTATGGGTTTGTTAGCCAAAATTATATGTCCTTCACAAATGTTTTATAACATTTCTTCTGCATCTTTGAGCACGATTTTTACGATCCGAAATAATATCGAAAATTATGCTATTCGATTCATTCCTTGGGTTTTTTTTCCTTGCGTTGTTACGCAACAGAAGGATTCGAAATGTCACGTAACTAAAACGTGCTGCAATAAGTGATTTTTCGCTGATAAGACCATAATTCCGACGCATAATGACACAATAACAAGACATTTACAGTTATTTCATAAAACATCTAGTAAAAATGTATAATAAAATACTTTTTATTATGTATTTTCTACTTATATACTTTCGTTTAAACGATTACTTCTTTTATGTAATATCTTAATTAATTGAATTAGATACTTTAACAGTAATATTTATAAAGGATACTGCTTAAATCGGGGAGTGGGTGTATTTAAAAATTTCCAAAGTAAAGAAAATTAAGAAAAGTAATCACAGAATTATATTGATTGTTTATATAGCTTAAATTTAATTAATTCCATAATTAATGAGACAATCAATAAATTTATATTGAATAAGTACGTGTACATATATACGCATATTTTTCGTTTAAATTTATATACTTTAGGAGATTAAATTCAATACACTCTTTGCATATTTAATGTTTAATAATAAAAAAACGCTGCCTTTTTTAATAAATTATCACGTTTCGTGGCTATATCTATTAAAGTAATTGAATAAATATAGTAAGTAATATATCGCTTACCTTATAAACGTCGAAATTTTCGATAATGGAGTCGAAACAGGTGTAGAGATCGTTCAACAAGTCGACTACTTGAAGTGGCGTACTCTCAGCCGATAGACTGGTGAAACCAACGATATCACTAAAGTAAATGGTTACTTGATCGTACGTTTCAGCTATTACACTCTGTCCTAGTATCAGCTGAGATGCAACGGATCTGAAATAGAAAATATATTCAATTCGTTTTCCTATGATTTTAAATAAAAACAATTATATTTCATTAGCATTTTTCAATTATTTTCTTCTCAATATTTTGTTAAATAAACTGTCAGTATTTTCAAATATTTGTTGTCAGTATACATAAACATTTAAACCAAATAATAATAATAACAATAAGTACTCGTCGAAAAAAATATAAAGGACTGTACATGAGCAATTTGGGGCGAAAAGTGTAGTAAGTAACATAGACGATGAACTGTAACTAGATTGATATCCTCGATCCTAAGTCTATGCTATTATTGCACTACCTATATAAACATGAATGAACTGTAAAATGAAATATTTTTCTAACACACACAATTACTGTATTTATAAATAGTTTTTATATTAATGAATACCAATACTAATTTCTCATATCACAAAGTAATATTTTATTATAAATAACTGAGCCATTTATTTAAAATACTGACAAAAAATGTATCAAAATATATGAACGCAATAAATAACAATCCTAACAAAAAGATACAAAGTGGAAGCTACATATGTCACTCGTTTCTAGTAACAATCTGATTTAGCAGAATAAAAGAGAAATATCCAGGTTTTTTGTGTCACGTTCGATGCCGGCCGCTCGTTAAATCCTGTTAAAGTGCGTTAAAACTCACGTACTCACCTTAGCGAGGCTCAAAATTTGATAGAAAAATTTCCATAACAGGAAATGGAGGATATTAACGGCGACAAATAAAATGCGTTTTTCATTTTAATGGAAAGCTAGGAAATATATATGTAATTGTATTTTGATGTGTCAGTAACGTTTATAAGTACGATCCACATATTTTTATTAGAAAGAATAATCGTTTTTAATACCTTTCCTATGATATTTCCAGGAAAATGGTAAAAAAAGTTTTTTTTTGTAAGAAATATATTGACGTAATAGAAAGAGATAAATCAAATTTATTTAATGTTGTTTAAGCAATATAGAAAATCTAATTAAACAATGGTAAACGGAAACAAAGCAATTAGAGATACGTGACTACAATAAATCCAAGTTGATTACTTACAATTAGTGCGTTAGAAAAATGACATAACTTAAAGTAGACTTACTTTGGCAGTAACTGATATAGAAGCTCCTCGCATTTGCGTTTTTCCTCAAAGTAATCCGCAGTACGTTCCTCGACCAAGGCTTCTAAATTCGTCGCATATTGTTCCATGCGAGACAACAAATTGTCCAGGATATTGCTACTTTCGTAATCTCTACAAGAAAAAACGTATAATGTTATTCTTATGAACATCTAAATGTGTTAAATAACTTTTACATAAGTTTTGCACCAGCTGTCGGGACCCGGCGGACAATCTTAATATTTGACATTATCATTCGTTAAACACATATGATATATTTTTCTGTTTTCCAAATAGTTTCCTACAGAATAAGCTGTAGCAACACTGTGTGGCTCTGACAAAAACCAAAAAACCAATTTTAGAAGAGGAGCCCAAAAATCAATTGGTTAATTATATTTTTAAAATGGAATAAAAATTCTTAGATATTGCAGTCAATGATATAAAACAAATAGCTCACTAACTCGTAATTAGTAATAGAATTAAGCATCCTTTTGATAATTACACGATTGGAGAAGAATTGATAGATCGTTTTGTTGCACGCCATCGAAATAGTATTTCATTAAGAAAACCGACAGACACGTCAGTTACCAGAACTCTCGACCTTATTCAACAAAATGTAAATGCTTTTTTGATATCGGGAATATGCAGTATTAAAACATCTGTTTTACAATTCGAAAATATCTGCAATCAAATGTAACAAAAATAGAAGAACAGTAGAAAAACAGATTAAATGAAATGATTCGGTTTGACTAAATACCCAACCGGAGTCAAATGATACAATGTGCAAGAAGAAATTTGTTCAAAATTGTAAAAGCAAATTTGGGATTTATATGTAATGCTGTTTGATATTACTACCTGAATTTCTATTAGTCCAGATTTAGGTTCGTTTAGAAGAAGTTAAAAAATCAAAAAAGTTCTAGGTCAACAATATTGATTTTTGCGTGACACATTTCTCATGAAATTCATTCGAATTTGTCATTTATTATTATTTTAAAGTAAAAAATAAAATGTGCATACCACCTCCTCTATAAAATTCGGGAGGTGGATATATGAACGTTTCTCTACCTCTTGAAATATTATTTACATAGAATAAATATTTAGGTGGGAGGGAAAAGAGAAGCGCGCATGTCGGTTCGTATTTAAATGACGATTAACCCCATCTAAAACGGATGCAATGCAACTACATTGCACGTAATAGACGTTTTGTTAGTTCACCTCTTTGAAAGAGACCGTGCGATAATTATATTATCTAGAGAGAAATTGTATTGGGGCGTTTATCCGTCAGGAGCGTATCTAACGATCGCGAGCCCTTTCGACCAATCATCGTATATTCATAGATAGATAGATATATATATATGTAGTACGTGTATGTATATATCCCAAGGACGAAAAGAGGATTTTGTTGAAATT
Organism: Polistes canadensis; assembly: GCF_001313835.1. Taxonomy (NCBI): domain Eukaryota; kingdom Metazoa; phylum Arthropoda; class Insecta; order Hymenoptera; family Vespidae; genus Polistes; species Polistes canadensis. The sequence continues at coordinate 912,577 of NW_014569578.1, forward strand.
TAATTAATCTAATCGTATTATCAATCTTTCTCACACGCTAATGAAAGAGTACGTGTGACATGCTTTGATGTATCTAATAACCGAATTGCGGAAAATATTAAACGATCTTCTCCCTTAGAAAACGCGAGTGCAATCGATAACGCGATATTAACCCGGAGAGTCATGAATAAAAGTCATAAAAGTTACGTCGAGTTAATCTAGGTACTTCGCTAACGACTCCAGGATTCCATTAGAAGAAATGAATGAACTCTTCGAGTTTTATCAAAGAGATTTCCCTACTAAAGAAACAAGAGGTATACCTTTTACGAGTTATGTTGAAGATGATGATAAGAAGAAGGGAAAACAAGTAAAATAGAAAAAGAAAAGATAAAACAAATAAATAGGAAAAGAATTAAAATGTTAATTTGAAATTCGTTTGAGTATCTCTTATCCCTTTTACTCGTTAGACAAGTTTCCATCTGAAATACATAGTTTTTAAAACGCCTACGCAGAATGATTCGAATTTTAAATGGTTAGTAATCTAACCTAACAAATTGCTATCTTTCCTCAAAATTTCTCACTGAAAGGAACTTTTCATTGTGCAAGTTAAAGCGAGGAGGATGTTGTTCGATCGATCGTAAGAAAAGCCTGTTTACCCTTTTTCCGATCCATTCACTTCCGTCGATTTCTATACCAAGACAATTTTTCGAATTCTAAATGGGAAAGAAAAATCCAATTCCACGGATCACCGAACGAAGAGAATACAATTTTACGAAAAATCGTGAAAGGCGTTTTATAAATGGTGTTAAATAATCGTAACAATCGTTTATGTATACCTTTTTTTCTTTTTTTTAATTCAATTACTCCAAACAGGGAATATTATTACTTATTTTCTTATATTTTTTAAGTATCAAATAATCGTAATATTTATATTTTATTTTTATTTTTTTCCGCGAACAAATTCATTCGAAAGAAATGTAATTCATTTTATGTTTTATTTTATGTTTACTTTTTCTATTATTAACAATAAAATGTGAAATAATCATAACACTTCTATATTTATCTGTTTTCTTTTTTAATTTTCTTTCGATTAAATTATTCCGAAAGGGTTGCAATTAATTCCTTTGTTTTCTTTTTTAAGATGTGAAATAATCGTAACACTCATATTTTTCTTTTATTTCTTCTCCTTTTCCATTTTACTTTTATGTTCCTTAAGCGTGAAATAATCATAACACTCGTTTATTTCTTTCTTTCTTTCAATTAAATTATTCCGGAAGAGGAATCAAATTATTTTTTTTTTCTTTTACATTTTTAAAGTGTCAAATAATCGTAATATTCTTTTTTCTCTGGTTTCTTTCTTTAGACTAAATTAATCGGAAAGGAACCAAATGAATTCCTTTTACTGGTCAATCTTTTTTACTATTTTTATTTTATTTTTATTCTTTATGATCCCAATGTATAAAATAATCATAACACTTATTTATTTATTTCTGTTCTTTTTTGCTCTTTTATTTCGATTAAATTACTCCGAAAATGAAAAAAGAAATGAATTCTTGTTTTTCTCTTTTATTTCTGTTTTAATTTCATTTTTTTTTTTTACTAGAAGAGTAAAATAATACGATATTTTGACATAGGACTCTTCTATCGACGGAATTCGTAAGTTCCGATGTGTGGTTTAATCTGCCGCTGACAATCGCAGATATCTCAAGTGCTTTCAATATGCGTTTTACCATCCCCGTAAACGCCTTTACGTAGGCACCCACCGGCGTCAATCGTGCATTCGATAGTTCTAGCAATGCATAGGATACCTCAACAAAACGAAATCCACATTATCATCGCACACGCATTTAACGGCATTCGCGTTTCTTTTTTTCCCTCTTTATTTCGTTAATATTTTTACGGAATTTTGTTATTTTTCGAAAAAATCGCCCAACCTTTATATTGCAAAACAACGATATTTACTACACTTGCGAACGCTTTTGACCATGATATATTGTTGCGCATGAAATATTTATATTTTTGTATTTTTAACGATACTCGCAAATGTTTTATGTCATATTCATTCTATGTCAAAATGTGGCCAAAGGACGATGGTTTTCGTTCATAAATATTGTAATTTATAAATAAATTATTTGTTTAATCCTTTTTCTACACTCGAAAACGGCAGTAAATTCTTTAATGTATATTAAAAACGCTCGTGTCGATTCTTCTTGAATTTTCCAAAGCGGTAATCGGCCGCACTTATACACATTCCAAATATTTAAAGTATTTATTGTCATATTGCGTTTTGGTTATCCCTAAACTCTCCATATAAAGCATTGATAAGAAGAAATTCACATCCCTTAAAAATATCCTTTTCGAGAGTCATAATGTTCCGAATAATCCCATCGAAGACCCCGTATTCTCTTTCCCACATATCCTTTTCTCTATCTTTCTCCCTTTTCCTTTCTGTCTCTTTCTTATTCTTTTTGTACAGTTTACGGAAGTCTTTTTCTCGCTCGCACCACGTTCAGATATTGACCTACTAAGTTATTCGGTCTGAACTCGACTGTGTGTACACTCTTCGAATTCCTCGAGTATAAGACTCGAGGAAAACCGAGAACTATGCCAATATTAGGGGTGAACGATCTCGAAAGAGCAAGGGGTAAGACAAAAATAGGGGAAAAAGGGGGAAAAAGAAAGGGCGCGTGACGCTTTGAAAATAATCGAGAACGCTAAGGGAAAGAAAAAATAGAAACAGAAAAAGCATCCCAGATTTCACTTACAGTCAAACGAACGGAAGGACATTGTCTACGAGGCCAAGTAGATACACAACGATCCAACTAATTGGCAAAGTTATCCTTTCACGAAGCACTCGAGCTACGCTTAAGATTTAAGTTTTAGAACAAAGGGAGCCTGATGATCGATTTGGTGAAAATTCTTCTTCTTCTTCTTCTTATTCTCAAGGTTTATACGGCAACTCGTATAAACTAGCTGGTTAGAATTCTATCTTTCACGCTTAAATCGCACCCTTACGCGTACGTGACTTTTATAACATAAAGTTACGCATTATTATTATGAAGAAAGTTATTATTGCAAAGAAAGTTATTCTTTGCGAATATAAAAGAGAGAGAAAGAATAAAGAAAAAGAAATAAACGAGCAAAAAATGAAAAATGAAAAATGGGAATATAGAAAAAAATGTAAAATATATTTGAAACAAATGACTTACTTGTTGATCTTGCGGATGGTCTGCTTTAGCGCGGGAAAATCAGGTCGATCGGCTGAATCCTGCGCCCAACATCGTCTCATTAGTGTAGCTACCTGTTAGACGGGGGTTAAAATTTATTTCAAAGCGTGTTTCATGCGCTATCTACAAAAAAAAGTATGTATATTTTAAGAAAAATATGATTTTTTAAAAGAGACTCACTTCTTCCTCAACAGCACTTTCGTCGATCACTGGTCTTAAAGGTGAACTACCCCCTTTCCTGACGCCCTCTACGATTTCTAGAAAAGAAAAAGGAATACAGTTGAACCTTTAGTATCCGAATTAATAGAAAGACATAACTGTTCGAATGAAGGAATTTTCCTAACACTATTATATGTATCATGATTTTAAGCACATACAAGGAGGGTCATAAGAAGCTTTCTCTCATATTTTTCATTTTCATCTTCAAGTCATTTGAAGGTCGTATTCAATAGTGTAATACGTCTAAATGTTGAATACAATTATGCATACGAACCAAATATGCAATTAGATTAAAAAAAAAACCTTAATGATCTTGAAAAGTTCGAAATACATGACATCGAAGTAAATGATATTATTATAACCATGTGCGTCTTTCGAAGCCATTCAAATTCACATGTAGAAATATTTCGTTTCATTAAATTCAACAGAGATATTTAGATTTCCTGCTTTTTATGTCTATCCCTATTATCATTTTATATTATAATGATATAAAAATAATTTGAAAAACTGATAAAATAAAAAGAAAAGAATAATATATTTTCGTTATATAAATAAAAATAAAAAATATAATATTATAGAAAAGATATACTACATCTCTATTATTTGTTTTTATAGTAGTTAATACAAACAGGATATTAGAACTTTTGAATATTAGATCTTTGGATATTGAAGGTATCAATTGTACCAATATAATTTTTTCTTATCGAACGAATTCATCTACTTGTAACGATAAGTACTATGATAGAAGTACTACATTATATTCGAAATGGAGTTATGAACGCTTGAATACACGTAATGTCAGGAGAATATCGATTTTAAGCCAAGCGCTATGCTAATTATCCGCGAGATACTGTAATTGACGTTTCGAATTAGCTAAGCGAATATATCATTCCCTTTCTATCTTACTACGAGTTACGCTTAACAATTGATTGATTCTTATTAACAAGATTGCACTTATATGATACAACGATTTTAATTGGAAGTGGTTAGCGAAATAACATTTGAAAAAATTCAAGAGGATAATATGTTACTTTTTTGTCAAATGAATGATCAATATACGTGGCAGTAATTATGAAAATGAACTAACAATAAGGCAATGAAAGGAAAAATAGTAATTATTTATATTATTTTATATAATTAATATAATATATATTATATGCTTGGGGGACTCCAACTGTGTTAATGAGCATAAGTAATATTTGTCAGTCGTTTAAATGCATGGTCAATATTTATAATAGCGGTAAGTTTAGATAAGAATTGTGTCCAGACTAGGTTACATATAAGTATACACATAATATTATTTTTGTATTGAGAAATACTAATCTCTTCAATTATATATTAATATATTTTATGATAAATTATATTTATTGAAATTATTTATACATTCATTTATACAATTCTAAATAATATACAATTAATTTAATAAATACATTTAATTTCTAATGATAATTGTAATTTCTTTGTGTGTTTATATTTATTCTATAATTATTTATTTCAAATATTGACTCAATAAATAGCAATTAAAATAAAATCAACTGTTCACAATCGTACATAAAATAAAAGTTAATTTGACAAAAAGGTAAGCACGTATAATAGATACTGAATATACATATATACATGTACACCAATGGAAGAATTCACGCAACGATTTTCATGAAATAATGTATGAAGATATTGATCTCCCGTATTCCGACAACCTCGACTGAATGCGGTACTTTTTGTACGAAGTCAGTGGTAGACGAAACGTAAAGACTAATTACGTCATTCACACGGGAGCTACAGTATCGCTCAGTTCAGTCCAAAAAAAGAGGAATATACGAGGGTAATTATCCGCGATGTAACAGTATTCTGTTGTAGAGTGGCTGTACTGTCAAGTGTTCATGCATTAGTATTCGCGGTTTTACTCCTATTACTGTTGTACAGCTTTTAACACGCTAGCATGCTTACATTCTGTTAATTGTGACATTAACAATACCCACTACGCTTTACATTTGCACGTAGACCAAGAAGAGCAAATAACCGTTACCCGTTTCTTCTTATCTGTATCAGAGGTTCAAATTTATATATAATCGCGTGCGAGGACTTTTAGAATATTATTGAGACAGTGACTGAAAGCATTCATTTATAATCGTGATAAGAGAAAAACTACTAATATTAATGCGTTAGTACTTGAAAAAATAGTTAACATACAAAAAATAACTTAGTAAATAGCAGATAATTGTGCCAGTCTTTATGATAATAGACCGAGTCTAAAAATAGAAAAATATTGATTTTATGAATTATTTTTTATAATATAAATAATTATAATATATAGTATAAATAAGTAATTAAACTTTAGAAAAAAAGGTTTATAGGAAAATATGTGTGTGTGTGTATGTGTGTGTGTGTGTGTGTGTGTGTGTGTGTGTGTGTGTGTGTGTATGTGTTATATAAAATAAACAATAAAATTAATTATTATATCATATAAAAAATTTATAAAACATTTTAAAAATATATAATTTATTATATTTATAAAATCAAATCTTTGATAATATTAATAATTTTGTGTAATCCAAATACTTATAATATAAAATAAATCATAAACTGAATTATTTTCATTTTTTGACTTGCAGTTAGTTTACCACTATAATGGCCGGCATAATAAATTATTGATCCACCCTAGTAAAAGACATTTTTAACTAAAGAACAAATGAAAATATCTCGACACGCAATATACACTTATCAAGATACGTGTATTTCATACGCATATCTCTGTGTGAAACCGGCCTAGGGCACAATCTTTTGTGAGAATGACCTAGCCATTTATAGAACTACAGACAAAATTTATTCTCTACGAACATACTAGGTTTAGTTAATAATTAACCACAATGTAATGATTTTTTGTCTAGGACTATATCGTGTAACAGTATTTGCTATTGTGACTATACAACACATTAAACGGTTAGAAAACTAATTTAATTACAAATTGTTTAATAAAATATTTCGCTTCGAAGAACACAAGTATATAACCGTATATATAATACAAGTACATGCTCTAAATGTGTACGATAATGTAGGAAGAATATCTACAGGATGTCTTGTAATTATGTTACACCGAACATGAGGTGATTCTAAATAAATAACTAATTGGAAATTGTACAAACAAATATTTACATATAAAGATTCGTTTACAAGAAAAATAGGTTTGAAAAATTGTAAAGTATGCGTGCACTTGATTCAGTTTCAGGTCGACGAATTTGACTATTTTACTCTTAAATATTTAGGCAAACATTTTTGTGCTTTTTAATATATTTACAAACAATGTCAGTATGATACAATTGCTAGCATTGATTTTACGAGGTTTTCGGTTTGTTATAACTCTGGCGAAATGCTAATGAAACCTTAACATAACCCTGACGAAACCCTGTATATACGGTGACTCAAAATTAAAAAAAAAAGTGAGTTTAACTGTTATTTAACGCGACATTATTTGAAACTAAATTAATTCAATGTAATTTCTATTTTTGACTTTTTAAATTATTTTTTTACTATTATTTTAAAAACATCTAAACTCTTTGACAAGATTAACTATTAGCATACGAAAAAATGTCTACATTTGGCATGATTTTAAAATCAAGTGTTCCATATAAGATACACTAACCTAAAAAGGAAGCTTGTCCTCGGAAAGGATGTCAATATAATAATCTGGAGCATTGAAAAAACGTTGTCCTACTCTTCGTACCACACATATTTTTCTTACTGATAGAAAATATTCGTATCTACTAGTTTGATGCGTAAAAAAAAAAGAAAAATAAAGAATGAAAACGAAAGACTTTGAAATACGATCAGAAAGGATAGAACGATCAAACATCGACGTAAACGTTTCACCGTCGGCCAAGTATTTTATTTATTCAGGGTTCTCCGTAAGATAATATTGTGTAACGTAAAACTCCTATAACAATGTGACAATGTAGGTAGTCTGTAGATTTTGAAAGCGTCAAAGATGGAAATAAATTCCTCTTACCTCTGTGACCCCTTTGGGTATATTTCTTATCATACAAGCATTCTGCACACACAAGTTAACTCAACACTCTCTCGTAGTAGTAAAAGTCCTTATTGTGTCAGACATCTGTCCGGTGTATAAAACAAATGAACGTATAAACGTACATATGTGTATGAAGGAAACCTACTGTGCCTGTAGATATCTTCCAGATAAGTGTTGCAGGACTCGCAGTTGAGGGTGCAGTGAGGTCTGCGGACCTCAAGGAGAGGACTAACAGCCCTTCTAGGACTCGCACCACCCTCAGGACTCGTACCCGGAATTTGTGGTAACGTCAGATTGCTGCTACTCGATGCGTTGCTTTTTTCCGCCATATTGTCTTTTTCCTTTCTCCTTTTTTTTTATTATTCTCTCTTTCTTTCCCTTTCCGTTCGTGATCGTTCCAACACTATTATGCTACGTCGATCAAGAGCACTAAATTACTCCGATCGATACGGTTCTTACAAATCCATCTACTCTTCTTTGTAAATTGTCTCTTTTTTATTTCATTTCCTTTACAGTTATTATTATATTTTTCTCTTTATTTCTCTCTTTATTACTCGAAAATCTATCTAAAAGAAAATTGATTTTATCCTACTTTCAAAAAAGTCTATATCTAAAATGACTGTGGAAATCGACAAAGAAAGATAGAAATAGACGAAGAGAAAGAGCGGAAAAGAGAGAGAGAGAGGGAGAGAGAGAAAGGGAGAGAGAATAACGTGAGCTTTCTCCATCGAGAGACTATCTCCTTTGAACTTTACCCTATTGGGACTGAAGCTTTCACGCAAACTAAATTCGCTTCCACTTTCTCTCTTTCTCTCTCACATATATCCGTAATGAGATCATTTTTTTCTTTACTTGATAAAACAAAAATAGGACGATAGAATAGCAATGAAATCCGAAATCGTTGAATATAAATGCATATCAAATTTATCTTCGTTTAAACAGTAGATTCTTATATTATATTGAATAATAACAAAAATACGTGTCCGATGTTCACGAACTTTTCCAATTACTTAATATAACACGATTAATACGTTTATGCGATCTAAGAAATCATGTTTTGCAGAAATAATTATTTCATTTTACATTATTCTTATTTATTAGAAGCACTTTTTTTTCATTGTGAAACTAGGATTTGATGAGAACAAGTTCGATATTACGTAAAAAGTATTTCTCTTTTCAATGAAAGAAACGAAGGATTCTATCAAATTTGATCAGATAATTTCAGGGTCGTTCGGTGCAATATCATTTTACAAATTCAACTTGAAGTAAGAAACTGTTCAGTGTAGTAGCGTGCTATTTATCAAAGAAAAAAATCTTTCCGACACGAAAGATTACGATGAAAGAAGGAATGAAGCGTCCAATCAACGACGACAAATACCGTATTATCATTAATGAAGGATGACTTTTTTGACGATGATGGTGATGATGATAATAATAATAATACGTAATACCTGAAAGCGATCAGTTATTCACTGATAGAAAATGGACATATTAAGATCTAAATATGAAAATATAACGAGTACACCGAACTCTGCTAACAGCATGATACGAATCGTTGTCCTCGTTGTTCTAAAGATCTTTTCACTCGGTTGCATGATATCTATCTACCTTTATATTGTTTTATATAAACATAAATATATAACTCCCAAAAATAATCGAACACAACGGCACAGGGGTGAAACTATAATACCATAAGATCCCGCAACGCAGAGGAGTTAGAAATCGGAAAGGAGCCCAAAATTTGTGCATTTATTATTTTTGTAATTTGACTAAAATTATTCTTAATTTAAATTAGATTGAAAGTATACTGACAATAAAATATACTTTTTGCGTTTATTAAATTTTTATAATTCCCTTCCCCATAAAAAGCATTAAAAAGAACTCAATTTTATAAAAATATTGACAAAATATTTTTGTTCTTTTCTCTAAGTTTATTTGAAAAGTTTTCGGCGATATTCACATTACCTTCAACTTCACTTTCTTTGAGAAAGATTTCGTTTAAGATTTTTCATATCAATAAGGCAAAACTTCGTCGTGAGGAATAGTTAGCAACAAATTTTGTGTATTTCCAAGGAGCCCCAAATAAGACCAGGTTCTATTTTGATTAAAATTACTTTGTATTGAAAATTGTATAAATGTAAAAACCTTACTCCACTTAATTTAAATTGCAATTATTTCTAAATCTATACTATAAATTCAAAGAAAAGTAATTTTTGATTGTATACCATTGTTTTCATGACAGGAGTATATGTTTACAAAAATCAATAAATGATCTATTGCTAAAAAATAAACCCATAACAATTACTTTACAAACAATCAAAATATAAAAAATAAAAGTAATTCATACTGTGATATTCGAATCTTTTGGATAGTTACTAAACAAAAGTGATGGAACAGATTGAATTTTTCTATAATATTACTCTACTATTTATCTGTAAAATATTATATTATGAAAAATACACGCATGACGTGAAAAAGAAACTATTTATCTAACATTTACGATTTAAAATAATATTTTACCTAACTCTGTTTTAATTCAATACTTTAATTCGATACTATATTGAATCGAGTAAAAAGTTTCTTCGTATTTTCCCGGTAGATGGCGTCATAGTTGCGGCGTAGTTGCGTCATAGTTGCGTCAGGGTTCAATCACCGAAAATGTCGAAGAAATGATGGAGAAAATTAATAAAAATCGACACATTAATAATTCACGATATCCATGAAGAATTAAAAATCAATCATAATATTGTTTTCAATCATTTTTGAAGAAGGCTGGATGCAAAATATGAAAAAAAAAAAAAAAAAACTAATTAAACCTTTACAATAAAATATGTAGAAACTTTTTACTCAACCCAATATATTGGAAATATATATCTTACGTATCATATAGTGATTCAACCATTTATGAATATGAAGTAATTGGATTGACATTTAGCGGACGAATAAAACGAAATCGGTTCCACGGAGTAAAATCCTTCAAGCCTTTTAACGACGAATCGATTATCACGAGGAAACTACTCGAATAGACCATTTTATGTTTTACGATACCGAACCGTTCCGATGAAACGGATACAAGGCGAAAAGCATTGCGAGTGCAATGACAACTCCGATCGATTTCTAACCCACCAATCGGTCTTATTCTCATCTTTTCCTACGATCGTGATATCCTTTTTTCTATGACCGATTACAAATAAAAAGAGTAAAAACAGAAAAAAAAGAAATACAAGGAGAGAGAAAGAGAGAAAATTGCGCTACCTTGCAATTCGTTTGCCAGGATATTGAAAGAAAATTTGATTCTGTGAATGGATTTAATTAATCTCCAATGATACTTTGAATATTTCCTCGTAATATTTTCTAACCTTACAGTTAATATTTTATTTTTATTATCTAAACAGAGTAATAATTAAAAATAAATCAGTTTCTTTTAGTTTTATTGAAAACTTTATCAGAAATTTAGCCTAAGAGTAAATTCATAATAATTTATTACTATTTTTTAATATAATATTATAGTAATTAATTATATCTAGTTAACGTTTCTTAAACAAAACAATATAAAATAGGTAAAGGAAGAAATAATTAGATTGAAATGTAAAGAATAAATAAAGAGAAAAAAGGCAGTGTGCTACAATGGAATTTATTTGCAAGTATGTTAAACAAAAATTCGATCTTGCGTGTAAGCTAAATTGATCTTGGAAGTTAATTTCAATTTTGTTTGAAATATCTTAAAAGCTAGTACTTAATCAATTTATTATTACTATTTGAATAATATTCATTAGTAATTTATTTCACGTTGAAGCAGAATAAAATGAAAAGATAAAGAGATAGAGAGAAATAAAAAATACTACATTGTTACTTATTCAGAAGGGAATTCAATCCTGTAAGCTAACGAAATTAATCACTTTTACTACATTCAAATATTTCCCGAAACCTCTCCGAAACTGACATTAAGTAATTCATTATTATTATTTAGTTAGTTGTATCTAGAGCGAGTTACATTTATTTCACATGTCTTCGCGAAATAAAATAGAAGAAAGAGGGAAAAAGATAGTGAATAAAAGGTAGAAAGAGATAGAGCGAGAGAGAGAAAGAGAGAGAGAGATAAATGGGCTGCCCTAAACCATTCTCGTAGGGACATTCGAGGAAAATTTTGATCCATTATCCGAATAAAATAAATGTCCAACGTTACTTCAGACTTTTATCAAAATTTCTTTGAAGCTTCCACTTATGTAATAACAAATTAATATAACTAGACAAACATTTAACAAATTGCACTTATATCGTACTTAGGAGACAAAATAAAAAAGCGAAGTAAAAAAGTCCAATGCGCTAAACTACACCTTGTTTGTGAGAAATTTAAAGGAAAATTTGAACAAAATTAATTTCTATTGTTATTTAAAACTCTTAAGCTATCAGTCAGTAATTAATCATTTCTAGACAGTAATTATTAGTAATTAATTATATCTAGACAGAAATTAGCGAGGTGCACTTATTTCACGTGTCTTCACGAACATTAAATGAAAATTTTATCTTACATATTATAAATAAATCTCTCGAGACCTAAATAAATCTTTAGAATTATTAGAAACTTTCCTCAGAGCTCTCAAAATTTTACATTAAATAATTGTAGTCATTCATTTTATCTGGACAGTAACAATAAATAATAGTTGAGTTATATTTACATAGATATTAGCAAGTTCTACTTAATTTACGTATCTTAATGGAAAATAATAAAAGAGAGACAGAGAAACGGATGGTGAAATTGGAAAATAGAGAACAAAAGAAAAAGAGAGTAAGTGCAATGTGCTGCACATTATTGCCGAGAATACCGAAGTCAAATTTGATCATGTGCTTAAGAAATTTCCAATTTGACTTAAAACTTTGTCTATATCTCTTCCAATCCCTTATTTATATATTTACAATTAATAATGAATAAATCTAGACAAACATTTATGATCCTCACTTTTTTCACATGAAACGATTTAAAAAAAAAAAGAAACAATGGAATAGAGAATAAAAAATAGAGAATAAATAAATAGAATGAAATAAGCGCAGATCACTGCACCTTGTTCACAAATATATCGAAGTAAAATTCGATTCTATGCAAACAAGCTAAATAATTCTCAAATTTGACTTCCAATTTTGTTGTTTAATCTCTTCCAATCTTTCACTTACATAATTACCAAAAAAATTTAATAATTAAAAAATTAACATATCTCACTTATTTCACGTGTCTTCACGAATCGGAAGATAACAGAAAGAAAAATTAGAAAATTGATAATAAAGAAAGAAATAAAGAGAGAGAGAGAAAGAGAGAGAGAGAGAGAGAGAGAGAGAGTGAGAGAGAGAGACGAAGCGTGAAACAGTGCTCGAGGCGACAGAGAAAGAAAATGAAACTAGAAAAAGAACGCGCGCGAAATGTGTTCCAGGACGCGTTAAAGCTTCGACTGAGCTTTCGCCGACAGCTTCTTCGCGATCGTACTCGACTTTCTCATCCCGAATTAGGAAGATCGATCCTTTTGCTTCATGGATACTCGAGCTTACGAGCTTTTTTACCGACTTTGTCGATAACTCGAAATACTTAGGAAACTGTTGTCCGAAAGCTTTTAAAAATTACTTTTCATTACCCTGTCGGTAAGTTTCGAAAATTTGTTTCCCTGTCAGTACGTTATCTTTCTGTTAAATAATTATCGACTGATAATCCTAGTGCAATTGAATAGATCAACAAAAAATGACAAATTTTATAATGACTTCCACAACAAATTAGTTTATTATAATATATATTATTTTGTTGGAAAATATTTGTCGATCGGTGATAGTAATGCGCATAGGTCGGTAAAAACGCTTTCAAATCTTATGATAATACCAAAGAATACAAAAGTACAACTCCCCTTTTTTATCTAACCAGATTCATCTTAGTTACCACCGAGACCACCAGCGGGCGATAGTAGGTAGAATACTGTATTCTTTGATAGTATAGTACCATCATTACGTTCAGTACCTACTATTGCCTACTGGTGGACTTGTGAGCTTTTATGTACTTCTGTATTCTTTGATAATACCAAATAATAATTATTTGTATGTTAAGATAAAAAAGAAATATTTAGCTGAATAAAACTTAATGAAGAATAATTGTTTATATTTATTTTCACGAGATTCCAAATACATTAGTACTCTGATTTCTCGAAATATGCACTATTTGTTATTCGTAGTAAAATAATCTCTTTGTTTACGCGGTTTCAATTTACGTCGTCAGTTAATTTTGTTAGTACATTAGCCTTATAACGAATGTTTGAAAAAAACAAAGTAAGCACTAAAAGAATAACACGTAATAATAATGAAAAAGAACAAATAAATCATTTTAGACAACAACACTGTCATATAACGAATATAATTTATTTTGGTTAATTTTTCTGAATTTAAATCAATAAGTTTGTATGAAAATATATGAAATAAATATTTATACAACTTATTCCGGCTTTATTTTTAGTATTCTTATTCTGTATTAGCGAACTTCAATTACGTGGTTTTCTTTTACGTAGAAAAACTTGATGAAATAAATAATCCGCATAAATCTAGCTATATATGAAATATCGTAATTAAACAGCCCTAGTCTTGGAGTCATTGACTGACAAAAATTGCTTATTAATTTTCTTTTAAAAAAAATTCTTCTTTTAGAGATATTGAGATATCTTTAATTTGAAAAACTCAATCTGTATGTTCACTGTGATTTGATATCGTTTTTTTTGTTTCGAAATAGTTATTTTTATGTGTCTGTACCGAAAAGCGATATTTTACTGTTCCAGAATATTTTTAGCTGAGGCGCCAGTCGAGGCTTTTAAAAGAACGGCAAGTACAATAATAGGTATTTTCCGATTCAAATACTCTCACTATTTTTCGTTTGATCTATTGAATACCGTAAAAATAGAAGATTAAAGTTTATATATTTTGAATTCAGTTAGATATAACTGTTGTTGCCATAAATAATAAATAAATCAACAAATTTGATGACACCATTGTTATCATTTTGTAATTTATTTAGTGGTTACATTTAATCTTTCTAAGGAGAAATTAAATATTTCAAATGAATAAAATAAAATAAAATAAGCTAAAATCTGCTCGATTGTAACTATTTAATAATTCATTTACTGATGAAATTTAGCGTTTCTAATGGAAAATTTAAATGTTTTTAATGGTTAACATGGAAACAGATGAAATAAGCATTCTTGCAGAAATTGAATCTGCTAAATCTACTAATTATGTATATTATCAACAAAATTCAGAGAACGATACGTGAATACGTTTCAACGATTAAGTGGAATAAAAGAGAAACCAGAATTACAATACAAACATTTCTTTTCCTATTTTATACAAATAAGTCGAATTTTATATTCAGTGTCCATCATGATAATTATAGGCTTACCATAATTATGCAGGCCTAAGATGCACACACATTGCATGTATAATTATTAAAGAATAAATGAAGTTTTGATTATTTTCAATTATTTTTCACGTTCCCTTACACTTTTATAAAAATAAAACATTTCTACTAATGCTTTTAGAACAATTTTGTAATATTTTGAGCGTGAAAGTAATGCTGCGTAGATCGTAGAAAAATAATAATTTGAAATATCTTCGTTCTAATTGTAAGATAAACTAAAATTATTGACGCATATCTGACGAATTGTTTTCGCAAAAAGAGCCTTTACATTCTAAACGTCAACAGGATGTTGTTTCCAATATCGATCGTAATGAATTTTAATTCGATAAGAATAAAATGCATTAAGAGATGTTTACAAAGAAGGTGGAACTTTATTCTCAACGCAAAATTTATCCGTCCCATCTTTGGTTACGTTATTGCAATATTTTTCAAAGAGAAAGATAAAAGTATTTTAATGAATAAAAATAAAAGTAGAGTTTTTCGCGAAGCTCTTTCTTCTTAAATATAATCTCGAGTTATCAACTTATGCTTTGAATATTATCAATTAGGAATCTCTGCTGTTGTACATTTAATTGTAAAATTCCTTCTAAGGTAACAAGAAATACCGAGCAAATTCGATATCTCGAATTTCTAAGCTAAAGCTAAAGTTAGGATGAAAATGATATAATCCGCGTATCGACGAAACAACATTTCTAGTTGATGCAAAGCTGATCCAATCTAAATGATCCAAAGAAAATTGAATTATCGAAAACGATTTTAGCCAATGATTAAGTATTTCGTGATTAAGCGCTATAAGTTTTTAATGATCTACGGGAAAAATTGAATTGGATAAAATCTATAATATTTTATAAGAAATTTAATTCTCACACAATTAAATTGAATTTGATTTTTTTCATATTCGAAAACTTATCAAATTTCGATTATTGTTTATGAATACATTTTAACAAATACTGGAAATTTTGTTATATAAATTATTGAAATTAATATTATAGGGAATAAAATTGTGTTTCAAATGAGATCAAAATAATTGTTTATCATAATATTATCTGTGAAACCCTAATAACTCTTAAAATTCTTGAAACAACTCTTACATTTCAGTCAAGTTATGAAGAAATTTAAATATATAATTGTAAGATCAAAATAATAAATAATTAATCAAAAGTGACACAATACGGATCTTGTAATTTTGTGATATTTGATTTGCAAAATGAGTTTTGTCCGGTTATTGACGGTAAGGAATTTTAAAATAATATTTATCTCATTTGGGAGATAATATAATTATTTATAATGTTAATTAGAATAATTAATTAAATAATAAGAATAAAATTAAGAACATACTTTTTCTGATATTTATAAAAATGTATAAAATAATGATAATTGCGCTAATTTTTGTGAGAAAACATTTGTAGATAAAAATTTATTAAACACTTTTCGATTAGATACAAACCTATTATCAAATTTCAAAGTAAAGTTTATCATTTTAAGGTCAACCAGTACATGTATAATATGATAGTTACGTGGTTGTAAAGAAGAGAGATAAGAGGATTAATGTTATGGTTAAGGAAACGATACCATTTACGTAAGTTGTTATATACCTACATATAGAAAATTTCAGCAACAAGTTATCTTGGATAGTACGATCATTACGATTACGATTGCGATTGTGCTTGCGTTTGCGATTGTGATTGCGATTACGATTACGATTACGATTACGAGAATGATTTGGAATTGAGAACTCACCCTTAGGCGTTGGATTGCAATTATCTCCCAAATAGAAAGGACCTTTCCGAATGACAATCTCGTGTACGATTATTCCGAAACTGTAAACGTCACCTTTTTGAGTGCCTTCGGGTGGTCGCCTTTCCATTCTCAACAACTCTGGTGCTGTCCACAGTTGTCCTATTAATAGTAACATATTTATCTTTTATTTAAGCCAAATTATGCAGAAACTTTAAAACAATCAAAAAGATAGAAATAGAAATCTCGCAAAAAGTTACCAACTCATAGGAAAAATCTTACATTTACCATTAAACCTATTGACACTTCATGTATTGCTATTCCTAATGTGACTGACCAAAATGATCAGTTCCTAAAAATACATTTATACTTATTATAATTGAACACTAGTTAGTTCGATACTAAATTAAATAACATATGAAAGAATCTTAACAAATTGACCACAAAAATTGCATTTTTTCTTTCATTTTCATTCAAATATTTTGCTCTTTGCTATCCGCGTCGGAAAACTTTAGCCCGTCAGTTTTGCCAAATAGGTCATCAGTTTTTTCTGTGTAATCTTTAGTTTTAAAAACTTTCTATTCATCGAAATGTTTGTTTTCCTTATCATCGAAATCGAACATTTTTCGTATATTTTATTTATTTTGTCCGCTGTATTGTCTGAATTCTTGGATATTCGTTAAAAAATGATACGCTAAATCCGAAATAGAAACTTTACGTCGAAGTAGAATAAGTAACTTCAAATGTCAAAGAAAATACTTTAAAACTTTTATATTGTGATCTTCTCTCGTATAGTTATAAAATTATACTATGACACTAAATTCTACGGTCTGCTTACAGTTTTGTAATGAAAGATAGAGCAAAAAAAACCTTTCAAAAACAGCTCATTCAACTTTCAATTGGTTATGTCTCATTCAGATAGCCTACCATTAAAGGTTGTTACTTTTCTGTATTATAATACTTGGCTTACATATTACATTATACCATTTTTAAAACTAATGATCTATATACAATATCCAAACCATTTATTATTTCTACTATTTTCTATTAAATATCCCATTAAAGCATATTACACAAGAAAAATAAGAAATAAAATATAAATCAATAACACCCGATAAAAGAAAAATATAAAAATTAAATAAGTGAAAATTTGTTAACTAAGTTTATTCAAAGTTAATAGCCTTTTGCGTAACTTGACCAATTTATATTTCTTCCTTTACTTGTTTTTTTTTTTTCTTTATGACACACTGAGAATTGACTTTACTTACGTCTCCAATATGCGTAGCTACTTTTATCAAATTCTTCCTCTTCCATCAAACTGGACCTCCTCAATTCATGTAATCCAAAATCAGCGATTTTCAATACAAATCGAGAATCCACTACGCAATTGCTCGACTTTAAATTTCCGTGACTTTTGACCTCGGAAGCGTGTAAATAAGCCATACCGCGTACTATATCGTGGATAAGAGAGCCCCAAAATACACGATCGAGTTTAATCTGTTCGTTTTCCAGTATGTCCTATGAAACGATAAAAACAGAACTGACAATAACGTTCTATCCAATAAGGGAACCTATTTCTTCTTGGATAAATAAGATTTTCTAAACGATATTACTACAATCTAACCTGAAGAGATCCTTTAGGGCAATATTCCGTCAATAAACAACATTGTGGTGGTTCAACACAAGCACCATAAAAACGTACCAAATGATCATGTTGAAGATCTTTCATCTATGAAAATAAAAGTACGATTTTTTATTTTATAATCTTTAAAAAAAACAGATGAGTACAGAGTGACTCGCAAAAAAATTCGAATGAATAATTAAAAGATTGTTATATATGAACAATTACAAAAAATATAATATTATTTCGTTAAATATATTTTATTATGTAATATATGTAAATTTGACACATAAATTATATATTATATTTATCAATATTAATAAACAATTTAAATCTGAAGCGAGTTCACGGGTTTTGTTGAAAAATATAATTTTATCTAAAAACACGTGCATCAAATTTCACTATATGTTTTAAGGAAGAGGAATTTGATTTTCATTTCAGTTCGATAATGAATCTATTTCGAAGCTAGCATGATGTTAGAGAAAACGCTTAATTATAACGATCAACTTTTAGCCTTGATAATTGTTCTCCGAAACGGCATGCACATAATCGATAACTCACCCGTTTTAACTCCAGCAATAAAGGCCTCGATGGTTCCACTTTGTTCCTCGGTATTAATTTTATGGCAACCTTTGAGTTCTGCAATGAATTTCAAAATACTCCTCTTTGATCTTCTTTTATAAATTGATGATGAAAAGAAAAGAAAGATATGACTTTACGAAGCAATTTTTATACCGACGTTAGATAACTAGATATCGCAAATTTCATCGTCATCTTCTCCATCATATAATTATGTAAATGAATTATTTTCTCTATTTTTTTTTTTTACATCATTTATCATTTTTCTTCTTTTCTTTCTTACAAGCCAAAGTAAAGAAGTAAGGGTTGGGAAATAAATATTGGTAGGAAAAAATTCAAGGCGATAGGATTTAAGAGAAATGAAAGAAGAACTTTAAGATTGGAGTAAAGGAACAGAAAACTAAATATTCCCAACCGAGACATTCTATGAATACTTTGATCTCTAGAAAAGACGTCTTTAAAGGAAACTGAAAACTTACTTTGTAAAATCCTGTCTGAATATAAACGTGTTTGTCCACGCCCTCTGGTAGACTAACATTATCGTCGGAGTATACGGTCTGTAAAAAAAGAAAATAAAAGAAGAAGAAAGAAAGAGGAAAATAAGATGACCGAAAAAGATTAAATCCATCTTCCATTACCTTAGATGTGTGCTAAATCTCGATAAATAGCGAGATTTCATTAGAAAAGTAAAACGATTGAAGTCAAGTAAAAAAGAAAAAGAATTGAAAAGATGTTTAACTACGTTGACGATGTATTATTAATGACTTAAAACTATTTAGATCAAAAATTATGAATACAAGACTTGATATTAGTAGGAATTGGAAAATGATACTTACCAGTTGACTACTGCGTAACTTGTTCGCAACTAAAGAGTACATAGATCCTCTAGTTTTCGCGTGAGGTACCCAAATGATGTCGTCCCAATGTACTTTCCACGTCATGGAAGCGATTTCTGCTTCTAGTTTGAAGTGCCTAAAAAGGGGAAAGGAAAAGAAAGAAAAAGAAAAAGAAAAAGAAAAAGAAACATTATCCGAAATTGCGGATGTTAAACATAGTGTATTGAAAAAAAAACACTTCTAACGAGGGACCGATCTAATGTAAATTTGATTAAATAGAAAACGTAATGCAAGTACTGTACGTATTCGAGAAGAAAAACCCTTAGAAAAAAGGGGATCTAATTGGTTGGAACTAATGGCCCCCAACCTTACCTTTTTCCTAACGTAACTCTATACCACACGTATTTTCTTTATTGGTAGAAAAGATCTCATCTACTAATCCGATGCGTAACAAAAAAAGAAAGAACAGAACACGTCGAAACGAAATAGGGGAGAATGATAAGGTATTGGCGTAAACAAGCCATAGTGAACCTGCGACTTGGCAAGTTACGCACGCCCAGTTACAAATTTATCTTTTTTTTCGGCCACTTGACCAATTCGGGACCGATTGGGCTTATAAATATAATCAAAGATCGTATTAATGTTTAAATCAACCTGATGATATTTTTTTTTTTAGTCATCGATTTTCAACCAGCGCCAATATTGGGCCCGTTAAATATAAAAAACGGACGTATAGGAGCCACGAAAAAAAAGATTGAGTACCCCTGGTGTAGACAATCAAATATTATTTAATCCACGGTTGTGTAACCTTCAAATATATGGTATTACATACTTCAAATACTACAAATAAATAACTAAATAAATGGAAAAATATATAAATAATAAAATACTAGGAAATTAAAAAAACAAGACATTTCTCTATGTTTGATAAGCTTTAAAAATCAATTGTTTTTTGTTACAGACAATTATCATTAAACCACGAATATTTATGCGAACATATTTTTATAAAAAGAAGATACGAAAATGGGAAATAAGTTTGGTTGTTAAACGAATCTAATTACATTCCTCTTTTGCTTATTTTGCATTTTTCATTTGTTTTGCATATTATTTTGTAAATACTTATGCAAAAATATACTTACGTCGTTTACGTGTATCATATGTACTTCCATAATAGTTGTTTTAGTTACTGGATTTTCGAATAACTTTACTAAAATTAAAAATAACATTTTTTTAAAGTCAAAATGACTGATTTCATTCTGTAAAATACACAACAAAAGGTATATAATATCAAGTAATCCTCTAGAAAATGATAACAAATACTGTTCTCGAGTCGATACAATTGTGATTATCAATAAATGTATCGAAATACACACGATCTTATATTAAACATTACCAAAGGTGTAAATAATTGTATTATAGCAATTAGAAACAATAATAAAGGGATTAAAAAAAATAGTAAAAAATAAAAATTGAATATTTTACATATTTGCTAGACGTTTTTTGATTTCAATATATGTTTATATACTATCATATTTAAAGAGCATAAACATCGGCAGTATAGAGTCCGTATTATAAATTTAGAAGTGAATACAACTATGTTATCAAAAACTCTACTTTAATAACTTGAAAAATATCAAAGATGAGAACATCCTTAAAGTTTTCTTCTCTACAACGTACAGTACATAAGTGATAACAAGTTCTTGGTCGATAAGCTTTAGGAAGGAAAAGAACGATAAGTTTTGTAACAAGATTTGTAAGTTGGTTTTCGGTAAATCGAATAAGTCGAATGATTTAAAGGCGCTTGGGAATCACCAATGTCCAGACTTTCCATTTCCTTAACCTTTACGTGTACTTTCTATCTTTAGGGTTATTACTATTTTCTAGTTTTCTTTTATGACAATTATTTGTTAAGCCATTGCTAGAGCAAACTTATTATACGATTCGAAGTAAGTTGATCTCTTGAGTAAAAACAGGCTAAGGACATCTCGTTTGGACTCATGAACCTTCCTAAGCACAAGGGAGTACATTCCCTGTTCTTGGTATTTCAGTACGAGAGAACTTATGGATGGAGAGCTCGCGTTACTGCAAACTAGCTACATAATTACGTTCCAGTGTTCCTCATAAGCACATACCTGGAAACTCTGAACTCTGGACTGAGCTAGAGAAGGAAAGTAGTGTCATGATATCCATAAACAATATTACTACGAATTACCTTTTTTATATTTATATTTTTTCAAGTAATTATTCAGAACAGGAAATTTATTTTCTTAGTATAAATTTTGCTTGTAATTCGGACAGTGATAATCAATTGACGTAACTTTAGAATATATAGTTTAAATACTTTTTCAAATTCTTTTAATATTTTTCACCAATTCTAATATTTTTTCCTTAAATTCAATATAGCTTTTATATTATATTTATTAATAAATAATTTCTTTACCCCAATACGTCCAATCAGTCCTCAGACGGAATACAATAACGTGACTAACGCTGACAAACGTCAACAAGATTTTCACTTCATAATTCCCGCAAAAATGAATTTAAAATGTAGGTGAACTCAGGTTTCATTAACAACGGAAATGAAACGACATTTTTACGTCATTACGTATGTATATATTCATATAAAACATATATTTTTGGTATGCATAGTTGCATGCTTTAAGAGCGATAATTCCACATCATTTTTGTACATATTTTAAATATAGAAAAATGACAAGCCTAATATTATCACTGTTCAAAATTTGTACCAAGAAAACCACAGTAAACAATTAATATCAAAATCTTATTTTAAAGCATAATTTTGACTCCAATCGAAAATATGTTTACGCAAGAATTCACTTACCGATAAATAAAAACCGAAGCCACAACGAGAACCACTACGATCGAACTGAGAACAATCGAGAGAATTGCGTATCCTGGTAGAGCTGCGAAAGAAATCAACAAAATACCAAATAAATGTTACGTCATGTATTTTACGCGACATTAATTATTATATATGTAAAGGATGTCCTAGATAACCTGTTTCTTCTTATACCATGTAATATATTCAAGTTTGCTAAACTTTGGTTAAGTAGCGTCATAAAGTTACAAATTGGTGAAATAGCATTAGGTATAAAGTAACAAGTAAGTTAAACATTGTTATAGGGTAATAAATGTCTTTACGAAATGAAAAAAAGTACTTTGCTTATAAAACTACAAATTTCAACTGTGTTTAACAAATTATTTTTAACTACATTCATAACTACAAAGTATGTTACAATGCACAGAGTCATTTTGTTTAATACGATATGTCTAATTTTTAAATTATTTTTCTTACTGTATAAAATATGTGCTATCAAAATATTGTTTACATATAAATGAGAAATAACGTTAAGATATAAAATTTCATTGTTTTAAATAGAATATGTTTATAAATAATTTTCATTACTCATTTTTGAAATTTAAATTGCATATGCATTGAGTGAATCTGCTATTATCAATAGTTTGCGGTATACTGAATTATGCAATTAATACTTTAGAGGTGTTCGTTGTTACCCATACAACAATACGACTATTAATATTTTACTGTTTGTGGTCAAATCACAAGGTTCAGCATAACTGATCAAACAGCACTTCCTTTTCGATATTCATCTATTTTGATGACACTGAAATGAGGACGACGTACCATCGTGTAAAATCAATAGTAGCGAGCATAAATCTTAATACTTCAATACCTTGCATATCATTGATAACAAATTTATCGCGGCATTTGTATAATGCATATTTTATGCAATAACAGAAATAATTGCAAAAAAAAATAAAAATATTCAATTATTCAAGAAGAGTTTCACTTTAGGAATAAAATGGATATTCCATATTTTTACCACCATCTCTAATAAAAGTAATAAAAAACAAAGAAGAATCCACTTATGATTGAATAAGTACATATATTTAAAAAATAATGATTGACAGTTGAAATATATTTTTAATATTTTTTTTATTCTTTCCAGTGTAGCAATTAATTTGATTTCTCAAAAAATAAATTGCATAAAAATCGTTATCTCTTTTCGTCAAGAAATTTGGCTGTTGCCTGAAAAATAGACCAAAATCATTCAAAATAATGTAAACTATTCCGATGAATATAACAGATGATTACTTTATAAATAAATAATTTATTTGCTTAAAAGTGACCGAATAAATTGCTACACCTAATATATGTGCTATCGTTTCGTTCTTAAAATAAAACAAATTTTTTTGTATACATTAATGTAATTTATTTCTAATAAACCGTAGGTTCATAATGTTTTGATATTATTCATTCGAGATGTAAAATTTGACATACTGTCATACATAGAAGCATGAAAGATATCACACCTGGACTATCTTTCTGTCGAGGAGTGTATTTATATTCCATAAACTTTATTATATATTTTTTTCTATAGAAAATGTCAAGAAAAAAAATAGTTCATGTATTTAACAATAAGTTAAGAAATAAAGTTGATTAAAACACTTACAATTGTCCGGACAGAGCGATCCATCAAATCCACACGATGGGGTATCCGGGGGTGGTTCTGGTCTTCCACCGGACCAATGAATCCGTTTTCCTGTTATATACTCCAGTGTTTTATTCGCACCATAGTA
This sequence comes from Polistes canadensis, assembly GCF_001313835.1. Taxonomy (NCBI): domain Eukaryota; kingdom Metazoa; phylum Arthropoda; class Insecta; order Hymenoptera; family Vespidae; genus Polistes; species Polistes canadensis. Next base: position 936,857 of record NW_014569578.1, read on the forward strand.
ATTTGCAACGATCTATAATGAACGATTGGACAAAAAAAACTATACAATAAAAGAAAAATCTACTCGGCTATCCAGTTTTACTGATTTTTACATTTATAAAATATTCTTCGAAAGAATTCGCTCTTGAAATTTAATTAAAATATATGAAAATGCTTCTCTTTATTTCAGTCACGCTGAACAAATTAAATCTCGTATAAACGCTTGAACTCTCGTATAAACTTGTGAGCAAGACAAATTTTAATCGATGCGTTAGCGTCCGGTTGTATGAAATTTATTTCAATTTCAAATAAAAATGTGTTAACGACACGATAAAAGAATTGTTCAATAAATTATTAAAAAGTATTGGGAAGAATTTTAGTGAATAATGTTTTTTTATTCAAGTACAAAAATCACTGATTTTATTTATTCTTCTAGCATAGAAGTTTGATCATTTATTATGATGAATTAACTTGTTCTTCATTATTAGTAAGGTAATAATATATATATGTTACCTCGAATTTGGACGTTTCTGGATTCATATCTAAAAGAGAATAATCCGCAATTCTGTCGCCGTTATCATCGATATTCACGTCTCCAGTAATTCCTGAAATAATTCTCTGGGTAAAATAATTATTATCAACGTTATGATACATTTGTTTGTTACAATTGTTTAATAAATAGTGTCCCAATTTTCTATATTAAATACTGCTGCTGAATATTTATATTTGAAAATATTATAAAAAGAATACTTTATAATGTAATTTATTTCGACATGAAATAGTAAAATCTTTCAATAAAAAAACGTGCTTTGTGATTTTATTCTTTTATATATAAAATATTAAACACATTTTATGAAATTTATTTTTAATATTATTATTCATTTTGACGTAAAATAGCAAACATCTTCAATTAAAAAATACTAATGTTATTTATTATATGTAGATGTAAGATACTCGAATTCTTCAAATAAAAAAATACTTTATTGTTACTTTAGTAATATTTAGATATAAGATGTCAAATATTTATTCCAGAAATAAAATTCCATATAAATTATAATAATGTCTGTTATTTACCTAAATAAGAAATACTAAACACTTTTAATGCAAAAAAATACTATTTTATTATTGAATAAAATATAAAATATTAAAAATACTAACATTACTTATATATTAAGTAACCCAATCAAATCTTCTAAAACATTTCTCTTGAAATATCTTTTTTCAAGATGATTTATACAATTTTGATTTAAACAAAAATCCAACTTCACCTCTCTCATAAGTTTATAGACTCACCTTTAAAACTTTTTCCCCACATTCTTCTTGTTAAATTACCACCATCAAGATCAACCTCACCCGGCTTTTCCGGTAGACTTTCTTTAAGTGCAAGAGCGTAAAGAAGAACAGCATCGTAAAATGCTGTGACAAACGTGGAAACAGAACTATTACCGAATGTAAAGTTGTATTTGCTTTGTGCCAAGGATTTAACTTCTCGCGAGAAATTTAAATATTCGAGATTATCAGGAGTACGTGCTGTTACTGTCAAGAGTGCTTGATATGCTTTCCTAGCTTTTTCATTCCTCTCATCCGTGTCACCTTCCAATCTCCATGGTTCTATTGAATTATTGTCGCTGAAAATAACAAAACATAAAGTTACTATCAGATGACATTACACGATAGAAGTGAAACAAATTTCTTTAGTTATTTCCGTCTATGCTTATTTTATCGACGAAATTTTCAAAGTATAAAAAGATATGAGGATACATTTCAAATACGCAATTATATAATAGAATACATGAATTGGCTAAGGTAAAAGAGCTCTCAAGCGTGCGAAAAAAAGCTACCTGGCAACGTATTTTCCTTCTCTTTTTGGTTTACCTTCGAGCCACTGTCTAATTGTGTCATTTCCTTTTGAAATAAAATATTATGGCTTGTCCCGGCTTTTCTCTCAATTTCTTAAGAATTTGTATACCAAGGCAAGTTGTAGTTTTACCGCGGAGAATTGTCTACACTGATTTATTTTCCCATCCCTATCTCACTCATTCCTACTATAAAACTATTGCATTTTTTCCCTACTCGCAGCTTTAATAATTAATAAAGTAAATAAAGAATGTATACATAACACGCGAGCTAAATGCTAATTAATATAAAGAATTGAGCGAATGGTAATAAGACCCTGATTAGAATATAAGGAAAGTGTTTATGTAAGCACGACTAAAATATTAACACGTTAACTGCCGCGCGCATTTCACGTGATTTCCTTATGGCACCTACATGAATTTTTTATTATGGGATGGACATTTTGTTGAAATTTTGTTCTATATCTTGATAAAGGGAGTTGTAGAATTGTGTTGGCCACTTTTGTGATTATCAGTTGTTTTAAACTGTCCAAAAATAGCAGTAGATTATAATTTACGGAAATCTATAGTTGATTTGTCTGATGAACCTCCACCAACTCCAAATTCAACCACGTTTTTTCCGATTAAGATTACATTAAATAGGAACACCGTGTACGTTACCGACGGATGGAACATCTACATATACACATTTATTCCCCTGCTTTTAACCATAGAAGAATTATATCCACCTGAAATAATCGACCTAGATTAAGTAACGCATTTTACCTCACATATTTACTTTGACTATCTAGGAGCGTAGTATATCCTAAAGGAATTTATTCATATACACAAAGGGAATCTTGCAAAAAAGAGAGATCACGTGGTGGAATGTAGGTACGTGTTAAAAAGGAATGATGGTTAACGCGCCAACGAGAAGAATTATCGGAGAAAAAACCTTTTCCCCCAATTGTCAAACATAAAAATGTACATTTGTACAAAATTATAAATAATATTCCGAATAGATTACACGTTAAATCATATTTAATAAGTGATACATAAACATAATCTGAATATTTTTATGATCCAGAAATGTATCATTATTTTTATTATATAATATATATAAATTTATGAAATAATTTATATATATTTATAAAGATCAATAAATAGCTTATTATTTTTAACAATAACTAATTGTAAGATGATTACTTTATAAACAACGGAAATATGAAATTATAAAGCTGTTTATAGCGTAGTATCCAAATATTTTTGGAAATCATTATACACTTTTCTTTTCTCGATAAGAAGAATAGTATTATGTTATGGGAATGAGAGAATAGAACGTTTTAACTAATACTAACAGACAACCTATATATAAGAAAACTCTATAAAGTATCGAGAATCGATCGTAAAAAGACACAGGATAGCAAAGGATCATATAATAACAAGCTTGTGTGATTCGAAACGACCATTATCATCCAACGTTCTGAATCTCTAACCTTCTTTTTTAAAAGCTCGTAAAATAACAAATATACCAAGAGTTATAACATACCACGTTACCACGTAATATACTGGTCTGAAAATTAAAAAGCATGGAAAATAGCTTGTTCACGTTATTACTTTGTCCTCGTTGAAAGGAAGTAAAATAGGGAAAAAAATGTAATAATTCAGAGATCCTCAATAACTTCATTTATATTGTGAATACCATAGAGACCAAAAAATGACTTTTCATTATTATCTTTGACAAAGTTTACTTCAACTTACCTAGATGAAAGTTCTATAGAGAAAAATACGTATTCTCCTGAATCAACCATTCCTAGTTCCTCAGCTGCTAGTAGGATTTCTCGGATGGTGGTTGAGTTTGCGCACATGACTACAACTGAAACAAAAGTTGTATTAACGAGCAATTAGCGTCATTAGTATCAAGTAGTGGATAGATTCTATATCAACGAGACAAATATTGTATTTTTCTTTGATTACTTTTTTAAAGATGTTTTTCCTAGTCGATTTTCGAAAGAAAAAGATGACTTAAAAGTATTACAAAATAAGAAAAATCAATATCTCACTATCATACATTAAGATGAATTCTGACGTAATAGTTAGACAAGTCACCGTGCGTGTTATAAACATTTACTCGTACGTAAAGTCGTAAAAACATTTTATGATTGTTGATGTCATATTGGTCCCGATCAGAAACCAACTTTTCAAAACGACGCAGAGTGTTTCGTTTAATGGATACAAATTTACAATTTTCAGTTTTTAAAACGACTAAAATTTCAATTTTGAAATATTAGTAACAATTCTTAATATTACATCAAATTTTTAACGAATATATATATTTAATAATAACATTGAAAAGTAAAGTTTAATATCAAAATCAATATAGTATTTTTCTATATCCATTTATAACTTTTAATGAATATGTCTATTTATTGATAAAATTGAATGATGAAAGTTTAATGGAAAAATCAGCAGATTATTTCATATTCACCTGTAACTTTCAATTTATTGGTAAAATCGGATCATAAAGTTTAACACGAAATTCCATGTTAGTACTTATTATTTAAAAAACGTATACAGTAAAGAATATTTTATTATTGTAAGTTTAGTTTAACTCATCAAAAATGTCTATAATGTTATATAACCTTGAAGTCACGTACTCTATACGAGTATATCTATATGTACTTTAAAGAACTTATTTTACTTTCTCAAGAGAAAAATATTACAATTAGATTAAATCTCAAAAGTTAGTTTGTCAACTATAAGTAATACTCCGTGTAATATAATTATGTTAATATAAATTGTATTATAAATTTTACATTAGGTAAATGTTTTTTTAGATAAAAAGTTAATACTGTATCAACTTTAAAATTTATGAATTATTTTAATAAAATAAAAAACAAACTTTTTAAATTTTAATATTGAATTTATACACAAACTTTGAAATGATTTAAAAAAATAAATCTTCGTAAGAACCTTTATCATTTTTATATATTATGTACTACTTGTAGACATATTAAACTTACATTCGAGAAAAATTAATTTTCTTAAATTTTCTCTAAAATAAACAAAATAATGGAAATTGTTATTCATTAGAAATGTTTATTTACTTTAATTGAATTAAGAATTTTTATATAATTCTGAAAAATACAAACTTTTTCATATTGATAATTAAAAATTTGGTATTGTTTTTAACATGTTCAGGGACTTCATAAAATTGAATACAAATTATAATTATAAAAAAAATTGTAAATCAAACTTTTTAAAGATCAAATCTGTTACTAGAAAATATTTTTGTCCATATATAAACAACACCATCAACGGTCATTAATTATTGAAAAAATATGTATATATACTAAAGGTAAAGTAAGAAAAAAAAAAGAAAACCAGATTAGACAGAAAAAAACTAAAAAATCTAAAAAGAAAAAGTTTCTTTCTTTTTTCTTTTTTCTTTCTTCCCTTTAATTCAATAAAAAATGTAGAAACCCCTAAGATCCCTCTCTCATATCTTGAAACTACACAGATAACTTGAATTGTAGCTTCCCTTTGTAGTCGAAATACCGTTCCCATCGAAAGTAACTCACAAGGTAAAGCGAATTAGTTGTTTAATAATAAAGAAACGTGCATAAAGAACACTTTACGCTCGCATAAACTGCATTCATTTTACGAAAGCTTTGGGAAAATAAATATATAATATATATGAGTAAACCAAGGCGAAATGTAAGTAAAATAATGTTGGAGTAGAGGAAAACGCAATGAGGAAAAAAAAGAAAAAAAGAAAAAAAGAAAAACTGAGTATGTAGGTAAAGAAGAAATGAAAAGAAATGAAAATAACGCCTTCGAGGGATACGAAGAACACTTACTCCTGGCAGATTTTGACACAAAAAGAAGAAGATTCCTGTAGTCCTCGGCATTAGTTTTTTCCTGATTGAAGCTTCTGTGAGCTGGTGTTTGATTCAAAGCAGTAAAGACAGCACCCAATGTGAAATGACACTCGGAGTTACCACGACTGCTTGCCATTGCATGATTATGATACAACAATCCAGCAATTTTCCAACCAAATCGTTGAAGAATGTGTCTTAGTGCTTCGCCGACCAAACGATGGCTGCCCATCATTCTGGTCAAGGTCGGATAATGTTCATCCTTGTGACGAAAGGCCTCGGCCTGAGCACCTGCCGTTAGCACGGGAATCCCCCATACGCCAGCGTATCTTGCAACTGGTGCGATTACATAGTCGCAAACAGGACCCAAAAAGGCATCTGTTTTTATTAAAAACTCACTCATCAAGAATTCGATAATGACGAGATTATAGTTCGTGCCTGTTTCCTTAAAATAATGCTTTCTCTCTCTCTCTCTCTCTTTCTTTCGAAACATTAAAACAAACATTTTCGATTCGAAATTGAAAATAAAATTGAAGTGAATGATACGATAAACAGGTTAGTATATAAGATGACTCACAGAAAAAGGTCATTAATTTAGGGTATGATTTTTTAAGTCATGCTGAATAAAAAATACATAATAAAAGTAATACAAGTATAGAATAGTTTTTTCTTGGTGTACACAAGTGCTGTTTTGACTCAATTTCAATAATCTGCATATACTGAGCTCATAATTTCGCTACATTATTATTTACACACACAAAGTTGTACACCCGTCAGTAAGTAATAAAAGATTTATCAATTTGAGGTATGATTTCTGAAGTCATATTTAATAAAAAAATATTGAATAATTTGTATTTATTATACAGATACAAAATTAATCTTGTCAATGAAAAATTTATGACCAGAATACCAATTTGACTAGTGTTGTATGAACATAATGTCCATTTTCTAACAAGGATTTCTAACAAATTCATTTATTTACTACGACTAAATCCACAAATCTTATCCCCTTAAACTGTTATCTCTAAGATTTAATGAAGAATCTGATTTACAAAAGAAATGTTGAAACGAGAAAAACATTAATCAAACGTATTTTGGACGGCGGACGCTGCATATGGAACAGTCATAATGAACTTTTGAACTTTTGAACTCTATATGTACAATTCATACATCAGTACAATAATCCCTTCAAGTAAAAAGTAATGCCAACTATCATTCACTTAGATATCATCGACTTAGATGTCAAGAACACAAAAAGTATCGAAATGTAAAAACGTGAACTGGATTTTAGAGGCTTCCTGTCTTAGAATGTAAGTTATGGTGGTTAAATCTTACATTATCTATTTTCTTCGAACTCCAGCAACTATTATACTGTAACCGTTCAAAACTAGACCCTTATTCCTATGAACCTATTAACTGTCTTAAAACATGAATTATTGTAATGAAATTTTACATTACATATTTAAGTGAACCCAACAACTATTACACTACAACAATTCAAAAACGAAACTATCTTATTTGTATTCAAATGAATATTTTTCTTCAAAATAGTATAATAAATCACATTCCAAAGTACTCCCAGTATAATATTCAGGTAGATAAAAGCAATATGCAAAAAGTCTTCGGAAGATAGGGAAATCATATAATAAATCGTAAAAGAAAGTTAAGCATGCCAACGCGAAGGAAAACTTCTTAATTAAGTATCTTCGTATTTCTTTTCTTGTTACTTTTTCTTCCTAATTAACATGAAGCTCTTTGTATCGCGTTTCGCTGCCAACGTTGAAAATGTTATGCAGGCAGTTTACAATATTTCATATAAGGTGTAGAAACAGTGCAATAAGGTCTTTGAGATGTATCCAATTAAGTTCGTTTCTATCTTCATCGATCGTTCTATGTGATCCACAACGAAGCTCGTATTGGCTTCAGTGACATCATTGCGGCTAGGTATTTCGGCACAAAGTGGTTTACGCTCGATTAATGTACGCCAAGCTATTTGGCCTCGACGATACAAGAACAAATAGGCAACCCCTCTTATGACCAATCCCATTTTGTTCAGATCGAACAGCCCTACTTGCTAACTTCTTACCTATCTTTCATTACATATAATCAAGATTTATAAAGTACCTTTATCAAGAAAACTTTTCTCTTAAAACTAAATTTATTATACTATGACTGGTCAAATAATTGATTTTAGATCTTAGATTAAAATTTTGTATTCAGTATTATTGCATATATATATATATATATAAACATTATTTTGTGTTAAAATTTAAGAATTTTGTTACTCATTATTTGGACTTGTAAATATCTAATTGATTATCATTCAATTGTAAGATATATAAATTTTATTTGAAAAATCGGTTACGGTAATAAATAAATAAATTGATTTAATATTTAAAGCCGATAAAGTTTCGTTTGAATAACCGTAAATACTTTATCAAAATATGAAATTTTCCAATTCGATAAATTTTAAACGTATCACGACTGATCAATTGACCCCTTTTTGAATTATCGAAATAAACATTTTTCATTGAATGTTATTACTTTTCTTCCATTTGTTTAACGGTGATCATAATTATAAATATTGTTTTCTTATTATCTAAAAATTGTTTCATACATTATTTAGATCAATAAGTATCAAATTGTCTATTATTTACACTCAACTATAAATAATATAATTTTTATTTGCAAAACTGATTACGATATAACTAACATAAGTAAAGTTAAAAGCCAGTAAACTGTGGCTAAAGTAGACAATAAAGTTGTACACCTGTAACTGTGATATACACCGCAATAAAAAGTCATGAAATTGAATGTAAATACTTTAAATGAATACAAACAAATATTATAGATACGGTAGGTTTTAGGTTTAGGATAAACACAATATCTTCCATTAATATTGTAAAACTGCCTATATTTATTCTATTATTTCCACGAAACCTCATCATATTGTATTTACTTTACAATCCATTTTTATCTTTCCACATCCCTCTCACTTGTTCTTTCCTTTTTATCTTGTGCTCTCTGTCTGTTTTTTTTTTCGGGACAAGAACAATAAAATATCGCACAATGTCGTAGAGGGAACATATACCATGAAATATCGCATGTCTAAAGCTTCTCATACGTGTATAGCATGTAATATACACTAACCAAGCCTTTTTTGCGAAAAACAACCTTTTGGTCGGGACAAGGATAATACATTTTTCTCACGTATACCTTCTTCCAACAGTACAATCTCATTATAACTTGTTTTAAGCTTATATCATCTTTCTTCGTTCAAAAATTACATGTGTTGTTTAAAGAAATATGAGAAATCAAATGAACAAATCTTTTATTTTTGATCAGTTTTATTGAAGGCAAAAACATTGCATTTAAAATAACTCGGAAAAATATTCTAGCACTGTGGTATGATCAATATTATGATTTCATAACTTGATTGTCTATTCAGTAATTATCCTAGTTATTGTTTTTGGCAAAATTTGGCTAAAATTCAAAATGTGCCTTTAAGAAAATTGTAAGCGCATATATTTTACCGTCAAACCTACCCTAATGGATAAAACAATTTAAACGTACGATCTTTTCAACATAAAGCTTCGCCTAATAGAATTGACAACCTGATTGAAAGAACATTTTTTTAACATTATAAACATATATGAAATGAATTATGTTGGTTGAAAGTGAAAATTCCTACAAGATTCCTCATATTAATAAGATAAAATTCGTTGAGGGTCGGAATAAGTCCTAGGAAAAATCTGCTTTCCTTTCGATCAAAATTACTTTCTATTTAAAATTCTTTTTACTAGAACCAAAGTGATTGCTTTATAAACAACCGAAATATAAAGTGAAAAAGTTAATCATACTATAGCGTTGTAATATTTTGTTCAGTTACTGTACATATCGTCGATGAATTTTTTGTCTCCATCAACTCTGACAAGAAAAATATACATGCACATAGACATAGACAAAAATCATATTATCTTACGGATACGATATTGACAGTCATATAATTTGAAAAGTCTTCTTTTTTGTGGTTTCCTTTTTTTATTTCCCGGACAAATCGGGAGATCGTACATTTTAATTTCGTAATCTCGATTCATCAATATGCCCACGCTGATTAGTCAGTTCGTTTGTAGTTTGCTACTTTCTCTTTTCTCTTTTTTTTTAGATACCGTACTGTCAATTTATACCAGCAAATCGAACGCAATCGTTATTCAATCCGCGAGCCCTTCGGACTAGCTATCTACAAATTCGATTCTATATATAGAATACCCTATATATATAGGATGTCTCCAAAATCATGGATCAACCTGAAAGAGGTGACAAAGAAGATTATTTCAAACAATAGAAATCCATAGTTATAGTTAATTGATTCATCATCGTTTCTATAATACCATACAGTGACCATCAAATTTGCCAAACATTAACTATGGACTCCTTTTATAGAGTTACTTTAATACTAAAATTACTGAATGTCCTTTTAAACGTATTTATATCGTAACCATTCAAATGGCAGATCTTTATCAACAATTAAATTTTGTATAATAGAATATAAATAATAGTCAATTTTAGTATTGGATTAAAAAATAAGTAGGACAATTAGTTGATTTCTTATTATAGGATTAATTTAACACTAAATCTATGAAAAATTCGTTTTTTAAGAAGAATCAAAGAAAACTCATTTGCATTACCAATTTCGTATTGAAGCAGCAAGAAGACATTCGAGAAGAATTTGTAGAAAAAAAACAGCTGCATGTTTGTGTAAATAAAGTAAATCGTCCTATTGTTAATAAAATTTTCCATTAGTATCGAAACGATAAGTACATTTCCCAAGTGAAAAAATATGAAATGTTTGAAATCGTGAAATAAATCGAAGAACGGAGATAATTTTTCGTGAAAGTTTGAAGACAACGAGGAGAGATAAACGAGGAGAGATAAACGAGGAGAGATAAACGAGGAGAGATAAACGAGGAGGCACCCTCGAACTAGAAGACGAATGTAAAGGGGTGAGAGTTCAATTGACTCCGGTATGGATGCGGAGGAACAGGGGAAAGCGAAAGAAAATGAAAAGGAGAAAGGGAAGAGTACTGGGAGGTTTACTTCGTCGTCATATACCAAAGGGGGCATTTCGAGAGATCGAAATAATTAAGCGTAATTAAGAGAAGGAATTTGTGTGCCGATAATAAGAAAGAAAATAGTAGTCGTCTTTGCGAATTAGATAACCAAGCAAATATATAGTGAATAGCCAAGCGCAACTGGTCAACCCAAGTTATCCAGACTCTCTCATGTCAGAGTAAACTCGGCTTTGGTTGATTGACCGGACAACCGTCTTGCAGAGCTCCGTACTCTTTGACCGATTCCTCTTCTTTCTTATTGTTCCTTACGAGTTTACTTACACTCGAAAGAGACAGCCTGCAGCTGCGAGCCCACCGATGAAATGGACTTATAATGACGTCAATTCTTTATAAAAATAGGGCCGAGTTTGCTACGCGTAGCACGGCTTTAAACGCGGAACGAGGACCAATTAAAACGCAACGGACTCTCCTTCGTCTGCCTTTCTATCATATTCTTCATCTCCATTTTTTTACATTTATTTTCTCTCTCTTCCTTTTCTTTTCTTTTTTTCTTTACTCTTCCCCTCTATTTATTTGTCTTTATCTTACTCCTTCTAATGGCACTTCTTAGGAAGAAATAAAGTAAAAAGGCACATCAGTCGGTACGAATTAATTGACATCGGGCTCCGAAAGCACGGTATACTCAGCCCATCCATATATTCCATCCATATATTCCATACTGCAACACGATCAGCTTGGTAGTATATCTAACGATCTCTCTTGGGGTTACTGCACCGAATCAATGGGTAAACGAGATCACCGACAATAAACGTTATTTTCATCGCGATATACACCCGATTAAAACGGGACAACCTATGAATACGTCCTATGAATATGTCCTATATGCATACCTATATTATACATACATACGTACATACACGAAATCGTATATATATACCTCAACTACCTACGCGTTCGTCCTGATAACCACGTGAAATTGCACTACTTTCAAAGGGAAATATCGAAGATACGCCAAGTACCACAGTTTTTTTCATTAAACTTCTTTTCCATGCGCGTCCGTCCAAAAGCACTTTTTAACATTTTGTATACGCGACGAATGGTATTATACCGTACGGACTAAAATACGACAAAATAATGTTTTTTTTATGAAATGATTCCATACATTTGTTCTTGATGTATCTATGCTGAAAAAACTTGTAGCGACGGGTGACGAGCATAGTCAATGACTAGTGGAAAATTTGAGGAAGAAAATAAGATTAGAATAATGAGAGAGAAAGAGAGTGAGAGAGTGAGTTTTGACGCAGCACAAGGAACTCCTTTACAATCTAATGATAATTTATTAGAAGGAGTTACGGCTTGATAAAATGAAAAGGCGCGATAAAGAGGAAAAAATAAATATTAAATGAAATGAAGAAAAGACGAAGATAAAGGGATAAGAAGAAAGTAGAGGATCCGAACGACCTGCCGTCTGATTGATGTAAAACTCGAAGGCAGCCAATGGTCCGTAAGTGCTGGAGCAACGCGAATCTCGGTGGTCGACCTTTATGTTCCATCCTGGTAGGGGCCCTTTTGCCGAGCTAACAGCTTTCACAGCCAAAAGTACAGCGGGTAAAACCCTAGGCAAACTTTGTTCGTGATGCGGATCACCAGGAGCTATCACGGCGAGCTTCACTTCACCCTTCGATTGTTTTCGAACACCGAAACACTCCTTCGAGTTTTGCACTATTGTTCTTTCATTTACAGGAAGAGCAGAAGAAGCATCACCGAACGTGCCAAGGGCAGTTAAAATAAATGTAGTATGAAGAAATATAAAAAGAAAAGGATCAAGGCTGCCAATGAATTTTCGTGTAAACGAATTCACTGCCATATCTGCTGGATCAACAAAGATTTCTCTTCTTTCATTTATTTGCTTTTATTACTTTTTTCCTTGCAGATATTTATCTTATTTTCTTACAATAACCCCACCGAGTTAGATCGAGCGATCGCGTGTATTCTCCTCCCGTCGAACAATCCCACTTTCCCTTCTCCCCTTTGTCGTAACCGAATATTCGTGGCATCATTCACAAATAGAAAACGATTTGAACAGTTGTCTAGATGGATCATCATTCTTCTTCTCAATTCTTCTTCTCAATTCTTCTTCTCAATTCTAATCTTCCTCCTTCCGTTTCCTATGTATTCTCGATGCCCACCCACGCATGATACGTGGGATAGAATTCACTCCTCGTCGTCACGTGCTTCGCAGCTGACGAGGAGGACGCATCTCAACCATAGACATCACCAAACACTACCAAGATCATTTTCAATCTATTTATCCCTTATTAACACAAATTTCCCATACTCACTGTTTTCTCAAACTATTTTGACGAAGAATAAACAATTTTGAAAAAGAATAAATAAATTCAATTGAAACAAATTCGTATTTACTTGTGTCATGTATTTTAATAACGATTATATTGGAAATAGATTTTCTATTATATTTTCATCGTATGGTCATTAATGAGATTTGATTGTTGAAAGAAATGTATTATAATTGGAAGATAAAATAAAGTCGTAAGCATCCTTAGATATCAATGATATTAGATGCGCTCGGAACGCGCGCGCATTACTAACTGAGAGCTGACGAGGGCGAAAGATACCACGGGGATCTGAATTGCCCCTCGAAGTCGACGAGATCGTTCCACCACCACCATCCTATCCACCTACAACCATTACCAACACCAATATCGAACATCAACATACCAAATACTACTGCAATCTATAGCAATCGCATTTCCTCAGACGGCAGATTTTAATGCACGTTCTACATACACAAATACCTGGATAACAATGTATTATTCGCTTACGCACACTTATAAACATTACAGTTCCTCGTATGTAAGTTTGGCGCATGCGTCTGATATTGTCCACCCTTCCATTGAAGGTGGAAAACCCCTCCTGTTAAATCTCACCGTATTTTCGACGCACCATTTTTCTATACTTCGTTCAATCCCAACCTGTCAAAGATCTCGTATTTATACTTCGATACCGAACGACCATTCATTTTTTATTTCTCTATGAAATTGTTCTTTAACAATTGTTACTTTACTTTATATCTATTTTATAATGAAACTAATACATTTGATATTTTTTCAAATAAAATTTCATGAAAGTTTATCTACAGTAATTGATACTTTTTTCATTGTTTATTTATTTATGAAACGTTAGTTATGAAATGTTATTCCACTTTATATCTATTTAATGTATATAAGTATATTCAATTTTTCTTTATATGAGAAATCTTGGAAAAATGTATCTGCAACAATTAATACGGGAATCGATCTGACAACTGGGCCTAAATACACAAATATGTCATATAATTCAATGTAGATACTAGTGTAATAATTTGGTACTAGCTTAAATCATTTTTCCGGTAATTATAATAGTAGATTAAAATAAAACATTGAACGGAAAGTAAATTATATAATTTATGTTATAATATCAATATTTTGAGTAGAAAATAATAAGAAATATCGTCAGTTCTTTTATTTAATTTACTGCTCATAATTATTAATATAATTAATAAAATAATGTTTAGTCAAAATGATGTCAAATCTATAACATTAAGTGGAATAACTTAAAGCTAGGAGTGGTGGACCCATGATGTTTCGTGAATAGAGTATGCAAGCTGTCCTTTCTTAACATAAAAAAAAATGACACGTGAGGAATCCTCTTAAAATTGTAATTCTGAAAATTTAATTTAATACCTAACGTACAACGAGAATAATCAAATGGCCGGCTCTAAATTGAAAATAACAAAATCTGCGTTCAATGTTATTATTTTTCTAATAAAATATGAAAATAACATATGCAACATAAGCTTTGAAAATGTACGCAGAAAAATTTCATAGAATATTGTTCAGATATTTTTAAGCAGATATTTCCCAACTCAAAAAACAACATGTAAGGAATTTTCATAAGCGTTTATTCATTGAAATTTGATTCTATAAGCTTCAAAACGACATATTTGATATCCGTTAAAAGGATCTACGCAGACAAATTTCTTAGAATTGTTTTTCACATATTTTCTAGTTGATTTTTCCTAACACGCAAAAAGTGCATGTAAAGAATCCTCTTAAACGTATACTCTCTGAGATTTTATTAAATTCAGTTTCAAAGTGACTAATATACGAGATCAGCTTGGGGAACCTATAAGCAAAGTTGCTTATGTCGTAGGTTAAGCTTCGAACTATCCTTGTAAACTTTGGCTTGCTTAATGAGCGTAGTTTATATGACTACCGATTGGACTAATGAAAATTAACTCTACATTCTAAATTCAATTAAATCGATTTTAAAAACATTCACACGTTTTCTAATTTTCATTGTCATTTAACCGTAATTCTAACATTTTTCGAATTCAAAATAATTAATAAATGGATTAGGCCCAAAACTTCAAACAAATAATTCATTTTCAAAATCATCAACGCAAATGAACACAAAATATTCATCTCATTAATATAAACGATTAGCTTTATTTCCTGAAAATGACAGTAATAAAGAAAACACAATGAACACATTTTATGAAATTTTCCAAAATTATTATATTGATTAAAAAATAAGGGAAATTTATATAAGATGATAGAATACAATTTTAGTAGATTAGATTGAAAATACATCATTGCATTTATCGATGAGCACATAGAGAAAAATAGCAGAATTAGAGAAAAAATATTTGCTTGATCAATTGTGTGAAAATAATAGATTTCGGTAGTCGATAAACTTTATCCCAGAATGACCGATCATCGTTTTGGTCAAAAGCACACGTATTATCGACTATCGATAAAAAGAATACCTGATCGATAAGATAATAAGAATTGTGAAAAGAAAACGTTTCGTTCTCTAGAAACATTAAATAAAGCAAGCACGTCAATAATGATAGGGTACAGCATGTTATTCGAGTTCATTAAGGACACGTTTAAATATAGATTTTTTGACGTATTAAAACACGCCGTATCAAGATGATTGATATCGAAGGGTATCAATAATAGAGATGTTCAACCACTACGCGAGATAACGATGCCCGATAAAGTAAGCGAACCGATAATACAAACTTATGTTAGTCTAACTGAAATAGAAAATTTGATAAGAGTTTAAACATATTGTTAGTAACCGTTAAATACTTGTGTTATTTTAATCTTTTTTATAAAGCTCTTTGGTAAAGCATTACTTGCTTCTAACGACAACTTACCAGCTTGGAAATCTTTCTTGAGTTGATATAAAAGACGGGAAAAAGAAAACAAATGCGCATCATTTTCTATTTGTTTCGATAGTACTTTCCCTCTTATCACGAATTACATGAAAAAAAGATCCTGCTTTTAATCCACTCGAAATGATTAATGTATATTAAGAGAAATCGTGCTTTGACATGAAAATCTGTGACAATAAAACGAGCTACTGGCAAGTCATTTATTTTCTGAAGTGATCTTAATTACCTCGACGGTGAGGGGGAATTTAATTTATCATTTATAAGAAAATGACGGCAGATAAATATGAATAAATATTAGCAGTCCGGTTCTATCTTGTTGGCCTAAATAAATCTACTAAGAAATAAACGTATAATCGCTTATATTATTATGTACATGCAACAAATTGTCATTCACATTCGCGATAACACACATATTGTTGGTTAATATGCGTATATAATCTTTGTCTGAGTCCTATTTTTATAAGATTGATAGAAAAATATTTACTGTTTTTATTATTTACTATTTCGTTCTTTTAATGCTTTCTATGTTTTGGGTTACCTGAAAAACTTTTGCTGATTTATAAACAAATATATTTTCATTTAAAAATATTTCAATGAAATAAAAATGAATACAAAAAGTGTAGTATTAAATATATTTTTAAATCAAATTATAGATATATATATATATATATATATATATAATCATTTAATTATAACATTTATAATAACAACTATATTATATTAGATCAATAAGTATAAAATGTTTGATCTCTAATCAAAAGTAATCGGAATAATTGGGCGTTTCATACTTAATTCAATAATCAAATAAAATAAATCAAAAAGTCAATGTTTAATACTTGTTTACTTACTGTTAGCTCATATTCATAATTACCGAGACGTAATATATAATAAATAAAATTGAATGATTTCTTTAAATCGACACAAACTTTCCTGGCAACCCAATAATGATATTCAAATGATGCACCATAGTATAAAAAGTGAAATATTTTTACCACTAATTTTTTCATTATGTTATTAATTTAAGTGTTTAGTATCAAAGAATTGAAGTTTTCCAAAAATTATGAAAGATAAGTACATTCATGTGATATTTTTGTAAAAATTTCAATTAGTTCATAAATTAACGGAAATTCCCCGAAATCTAAAGTACGCAAATATGTTTACTAATAATTTTTCTTTTGACTAGTTGTCAAATGTTTCATAACTGTTAGTATTGGAGTAATAATAAATATTATATAATGTAGAAAAAGAACAAAGAAGAGAAATTTGATTCGCTTACCGCCATAAGAGTTGCCGACATGAACTTTCAAGGTTTCCAAATAATCCTCCGGCATGGTTGTTTCAAAATCGAAATTGCCATAAATAAAATCAGGTTCCATTCTGATAAATTCGACCAATGATTTCATCATTAATTGACAAGTATGTCGGCCAGCTACTTGTCTTTGACCATTCGTTGCATAAAGCAAATGAACTTTTCTCCATTGATGACTAAATTAAATGAAACATATTTCTCAAAAAAGATCAATTCTGTATAATGAAACAGGTATACTCAATCCTCTTATAACATGGTCAATGCATACTGTGTTATGTCAAAATCATGTTAAGAGAAAACGAAAATTAGTGTACAAATCAATGAAATGAAATGAATGTTAATTTAATTATCCAAATGATTTAACTCGTAGTACAGTATCGATTTAAATCGCGTATTAAATTGTTGTAGGGGAATAAATTCTTGGTATTTGAGGGTATTCCAAGTTGATTGAGTCGTGTTATATGGAAACCGTATGATAAATTGTCGTTAGGAAATGAATTTCGTGGTATTTGAGGGTTGTTCAAATTGATTGAATCGTGTTATATAGAAACCGTGTAATAAATTCTTCAAATGTCTGCACTGCGTTTTATGAGAATACCATGTTATAAGATGATTGAATGAATGTTAAACGATCTGATACTGCACTTACTAATTCATAATTTCTATAAAAAACTTAGATATATCCCGGAATGATACAGTCCCCACACGAGTGGTCATAAAATATTCGTCCTTGCATTCCTTCTTTGGCACTGTAAAATCGAAAGTAAATCCCCCTGTTGTGATCAATGGAGCACCGAAAAATTTCACAACTCTTCCAACGTTGGCTGAAAAATAATTTGTTTTTCTATCGTTAAATGAAATCGAAAATTCGAAAATTAATATTTCTCTTGTCTAGTGTAACTTATATGAAAGTTAAAAGAAAATAAATTGAAGAAAATGTTGAATTTAATAAAAATCACTTACCGACGCAATAATCACATGTTGGTCCGAGAAATAGATGAACACAATTTGAGTAACTATCGATCGCACCGCGTTGTGCGTAGGTCGCATCGCACCGGTCGTCTTCGAATAAAAACGTTAGATTCAACCAATGTGGCAGCAAATTCTGAGCTCTGGCATTGTAAACTGCCAAATCTTACATAAATAAATAAAGAAGCAGTCAAAACAGAGTAAGAAAGATTGTGGAACAAGTTTAGAAATAAATTGTAGTTAACACTTTCGTCAAGGGTAATACGATCCTTACGTTATTTAAGAATCTATCACTGATAATAGTAATTAATCGCCATTGCTTTTTAATAGTATTTCCAATGATAAATATTTCGGGGAGAATTTGAAAGAACAAATAATTCTAGGCAATATTTGCTTTATATATTCGTATAATCTTCATTTAAATAATAAAACTAAATGGATGAAAAATATGGTGATCTTACCCAAAACAGGTAAAACTTTAGGTAAAGCTATTTCATATTGAGGGTCTGCAGGTAACATAACAACGACACGAAGTTCACAGGAGAAAACACCAGTTCTACTTGTATTACAAAGTGCTTCGCAATCTCGTGGCAATTCAATCTCCCGACAAGTGCTCTTTCCAATTGCGGTTTGACGGATGAACAACAAAATTGTTATTAATGTAGAGATCCAACATGAGATCCCCATCGATGCGAGCTAATCGTTTTAATCCAATGCTGATGATTATACAGCAAAGACCAATAAAAACAATCAAAATATGAAGATTATGTAGAAGTTAACTGTTGACAGTTGCTCGACTGATAATCGATCAATATTCTTCGTCATTTTATTTTCTCAAATCGTAGAACAGTTACTTCTGTTACATTTAAATACTCATTTCCACTGGTTTACCACCTTTTAAAACGTTACGATTAACGCTATCACCATTGGATTATCTCGATCGTCAGTCTGTTTTCTCGATTCTATTTCTGTTCTTCCGGCGAGTTACTCTTCGTAGATTATATTTTATACCAGTTAAAAGATGATTTCAGGAAGTTAGTCGAAAGATGTAATAACCCCCAGACGCACGATCGATCTCGTCTGCATAGTGACACAGCCAAGATCGTAATCCAGACGTCTTCTTGATCATTCTCGAGTGCCGGAAAAAGTTTACACTTTTTTTTCTCTTATGAACAAATATAATGTCGATCATCTATCGTGCAAAACTAAATTCAATCCTTAAATTATTATCATTCCGTCTAAGCAAAAAATTCTTCACTACAAAATACGAAATTTTCAATTTTGAAATGTTAACAAATGTCCGAAAGTAAACGTATGTTATTTTTCATATACATGGATACGTCTGATAACACTTTTTGGTTTTCTTCAAAAAAATATAAAAGACGCTCGATTCGTCGTAATTAAAAGATATGCAATCAGGTGAGTAACATATAATAGCATTTTTCCTTTTCCTTCATTCCGAATCGTGCTCCAACTTAAATATGACAATGATGACTTGTAATGTTGGTACTGATTATTGTACTTTCCAAATGATATGGTAAAAGATAACGTTTGAATCTTCCTTGTCCTTCTTTTCACTCTTTTTCTTTTATTATCCTTATCTCTGAAAGATATTTAAATAAAAACAAATATATTAACCAATAAGTCATTGAATTTCAGTAGAATTTTACAATTATTATAATGTACTAGAGTATTAGATAAATGATTACAGGCGGTTTTCATTTGAATTTCGATGAGACTTACCTTGTGCAACACGATTCTCTTCGAGATCGTACCACCTACTGACACTTTGAATGGTCAGAGAGAGAGAGTGAGAGAGAGAGAGAGAGAGAGAGAGAGAGAGAGAGAGAGAGAGGAGAGAAGTTCGCTTGACGATGACGACGAACACGCGCTCAGAATTACGCTACCTTATCGCTGATTGTCTATATCGTGGCGTTTGATAATAGTTATCGAAATCTCCGACGTGCGTTAACCCCTCTCCTCTGCCATTCAGTTTGTTCATTTTCTTGAAATGTAACGTTTTCTTCAAAGAAACATTTAAAGGATATTATATTAACGACCAATTCGAGAGTTCCATAATAATAGATTTGAATCGATCACTGTGATTCGGTTATTCACCGGTATTCTTTTTTCTCCATCTCTCTCTTTACTATTCTTACCACTGTCACTCATCTTTTCATACACTTATCACTTTCGCGTTTGGAAACGTTTTTTTCGAATGTTTAACTTAATATCCGAAATATTGTTTAACATTGTTTTAAACTATTTAACTAAATATCAATAACATAGTCTTATATAATTTATAAATCTTTGTTTAAGTACCAAAATTGTTGTTTCATTTTTTTTTAATTTAAAAATGTTTAACTGCGTAAAGATATTATTGTTCTACGTCGTTTAAAAATATTTCGTTGACTATTAGTAACATAATCTTTAACTGAGAACCGTAATGTCAAATTCTACATAAGTTTTACAATTTTTTGCTGAGTACTTGTAACACAATCTTACTGCATGTTAAAATCGTTAACTGAATACCACTAACGTAGTCCTAGGTCATTTCAATATTTTTAGCTGAGTACTGGTAATGTAATCCTACTCCAATTTACAATCTTTAGTTTTTATCAATATTTTCGACGATTTATTTTTTAAGAAAATGTGAAAGAACTAATAAATAATATCTTTACTGCTATTTTGTAATAAATATATTTTCTTTGACTTTTTACTTCACTGCAAAAAATGAAGATTTAATGTTAAATTTATAATTAATTATTTTCAGTACTGTAAATACTACAATGCATTCAAATACAAACCATCTGTAATTAATTGATAATAACTATTAAATAAATATTTTCTATAAAAATCTTTGTATTAAATAAAAGAAAAAAAAAAATTGTATATGAAAATAAGACTAAATTTTGGATTTTAAACCCCGAACAGAATTTATATAAAATACCCTTAGCATGCAATATGCTAAATAAAAAAAGACAACAGGTAGATTAAATAAGAGTAGATACTTATACTACATACTTGAAGGTAAGTTTTGATTTTAAAGTATCAGTTAAAGAACGCAAGTTCTTCACTCAGTGAAAGCAAAATCTAGACTGATGAAAAAAAAGGGGAGGTTCCTTTAAGTATGCGCATCCGCAACGTGGCACGAGGAGGCAACAAGTGATATATTTCATCTCATTAATAGCATCTTCTATAACCTTCGGAAAGTAATCCTGTGGAAACTAAAAAATTATATTATTTACGAATCTTACAGTATACATATTTTGATCTTTTAATCCTTATTGACAAGCGTATATACGTTAGACAAGGTGCAAAATATAATCGTTTAACGCGTTACAAAAATTTGTCATTTCTAAAAAATTGATTTTATTTAATATTATTTATTTATTCATTCATTTTTAATTCTTTTATTTATTTATTTTGTTACAGTAGGAGGTCGATTAATCAATTAACAGTTATTTGACATCTTAACTCTTACAACTTCTATATAAACGCAATATGTAAAATAATTGAAAATGTTTAAATGTAAAATTAAGGATTGCAAAGAGAAATCGAATTCTTTAACCGAAATCTTGGTTATCAGGAATTTCGGTTATCCATTAAAAAATATTGCAGTCGAGATGTATTCATATTTCTTTCAAATTTTCACTGAATATTATTTTTCTTTCTAGTACCGTTTGCAGTGTCGACTGTTATTGAAATATTCTTTCGAATGCAGAAATGAATTCCAAGAGGCAAAGAGTTGTACTTTCGATAGAACAAAAAGTAGAACCAATAGGAAAAATAAATTCAACCAGCTTCGTATAGCTGTCGACTGTATATAGCTGTCGACTGTATTGTAGAAAAATCTACCATCAGAGAATGGGAAAAGCACTTTGGAAAATGAGAAAAAAAAGTCTTAAGAAAAGTGCTGCGTTTTAAGTCGGGTTCTGCAATACCTAGAGTAACATAACGATATAACAAAAGAAGATTTATTATGGATGAAAAGCTTACATAAGAAAACACTATAAATTGCTAAATTA
Source organism: Polistes canadensis (assembly GCF_001313835.1). NCBI lineage: Eukaryota > Metazoa > Arthropoda > Insecta > Hymenoptera > Vespidae > Polistes > Polistes canadensis. The sequence goes on from NW_014569578.1 coordinate 959,168, forward strand.
ATAAAGCAATAAAAATGTACATAGATAATAATATAAAAATATATCAATACTATGTTTTATATTACATATCTAATACAATATATGTATAAACATGTATATTTATGCAATTTTATTTTGCATATAAAAAGCATATTTGAACTCGGTATATCTGCGTCGTTTATCCCACAAATCAGCTGGTTAATCAAGATGCTACTGTATTAATTCTAACAAAGCATATCTTTCACAATTGCATACTTATTCTAGTCCAATAACTTGATACTGTATTAAATAATTATTCAAACAATTTATAGGTAAATAATCTGATAACATTTATTATTATACTTACCGTAAAGTTAAATGAAAAAAACAACATTTCATGTAAACATTTTCATTGAAAAACTCAAAACTGCAAATTTTATTACTCGTGATATTTTTAATACTATAAACTTTTATCATTAATACTATCTCATATATCATCTACTGTGTATTTTTTATTGGCTACATTTTTTATATTTATAAATAAATTAAATAAAAGCGTTTCTTTATGCCTTGGCTGTCCTTTACGCGTTATCGAGTCCATACGCAGATGACTGAAACTAAAATGTCTGCTAGAAAGAACAAAGAATTTCTAGGCAAGTAAATATATTTTTTATTCTTTTTTATTTTTTATTAACTCTATATATCTTTACAATTACAAGCAACAATAGACATTTGGTAAATTGTTATATAAGTGAAAAAAGGTAGCACGTGGACGGTTTCTCCAATGAGATATCTTGTCATTTATTTCGGTTAAGTTACATTTTTGACTAAGTCTCCTGGGTGGAAAAGGAAAAAATTTTAAATTTTATTTTTTCATATATATCTTTATTAAAAAATATGTTATTTAAACACTTGGATTTTCAAAAATAAAATAAAAATAAAAATGTATATCTATCTAGTATATTTGTAAATTAGAACGAGCTTTTCGAACAACTTAGTATTTTTACGAATAGTTTGTAATATTATAATCAGTAAATAATTAGTAATGAGTCATTTGTTATTAATTAAAGGCATATCAATGTTTTTAATTGAAAACAGTACTATTTAAATTTTGTATTTTTAATTGTTATTTAGCTTTAGTATCATAAATTTGTATAAATGAACAAATTTCCAAGTTTAATCTTTTATTTTCAAATATACTTTTACGAATATTCTACTGTTTCTTTAATTTTTTGTTTAAATTTTAAAATTCATTTAATTAAGTAATTACTTAACTACATGATTTAAAGTTGATATGTTTGCAGAAGTATCACTTAAATAGCTCTCTCTATCTTCGTTTGAAATCTGTACGATTGTTTTCCTTATTTCTCGTTTTAATTTTTCTTTACTTGATTGGAATTGTAAACAATCCAACTCCAAAGATACGTATTCGCCAAATTGTTCAATGTCATTTGACGTAAATTGATTGATTGTAGAAAATAAATTATAAAAATCGTCTGTAAAATAATACTCCGGCTTTTGCACTGTTGCAAATTTCACTAATTTCCTAAATTTCTGTGAGTCTTCTTCATTCTCCAAAGTAGTATTTTTGTCCAAACTAGTATTTTGGTCCAAACTAGTATTTTTGTCCAAACTAGTATTTATGTCAAAACTAGTATTTTTCTCTTGTGCAGTATTGATATCTATCTGTAAACAATAATTTTGTCATTTTATTAAATTAATTGTTTGGTAACGATCGTTAAAACAAACTATTATGAAAAACAGTCCAAATTTTAACATACAAAAAGCAAACAATTTATTTATAATAACGAAGAGCTCCTATATTCTTAATATATAATATTAAGATACGTATTTTTTGAAAAGTCTGAATTAAACTGACAACTCGGGAATAAATCGACGCAAATAATTAGATATTATATTAAAAAATTATAAATGATATTCCAAAAGTATTACAGCATATTCTAAAATTCGTTACGCAACCAAGTTTCACAAATATTTTCAATTAAATTATTCCGGTAAATAGATGTTATTATGTTATATCTATATATATTTTTTTTTTTTTAATAAATGACGTACATTTTTAAAGAATTATGTAATGATTTATTGTAAAAATCCAGGTAATTACTATTAAAACAACTTAAATATATAGCCGATGAGCTCTATCCTATTAATTTTAGAAGTGTATCTCATTAACGGGAAAGTGTGGCAAACGTAATAAAACCTGATCGGAGATGAAGAAATGTGAAATAAGAAAAATTATTTGTATTCTCTTTGTCCATGTGTAACGTTTTGTTTTCAAGAGATTAGGTCGACATTGAAATTTGAACAAATAAATACGATCTTATAATACGTTATTCCGAACTGCTGCTTTAAATATCGGTACAAAATTTCATTTTTATTATCAGATTTTGTATTGTTTATTTAACTTTGCATCGTTACGTTATAGGGAATTGTGAAAAAGTCCATCACCTAAATTGTCTTCTTTCTAAACCATGTAACATGTAAACATACTCTTCTGAATAATTTGAAAATAATGAAAACGAACTATTACAACCTCTAATTATGTATAATATTTGTGCCACTTACCTCGACACTTTGGTTACCTCTTCTTATCATCATATAAATGATTGCGATAATGGACAATAAATAATTTGTATATGGTAATAATAATTGTACTATTTGAACACCTTCCATGTTTCAACGACGATATGTATGATCAAATAAAAATCTACAGTCAATTATAAATTGAATATAACGCAGTATTAAATTAGAATAAGAGATCTGATATTGAAATATCTCTTGTTGTTAGTTCCAATACTCCCTTTAGACTACATTAATTTACCATCACCCTAGACATTTCATGTACATAAGATAAGATATTTACCAATGAGTCTTTCTTATTTACACGCGTGACATT
>NW_014569578.1:962582-971764 GCF_001313835.1 Polistes canadensis
ATGTAGTCTAAAGGGAGTATTGGAACTAACAACAAGAGATATTTCAATATCATATCTCTTATTCTAATTTTTTCTACTCACATTCAATCCACAATTGATTGTTGATTTTTATATTACCATATTGATATTAAAAAATGGAAACTTTTTTAATATTTAAATTATTAGTGCAGTTTTTATCTTCTTTTTCTTTCATTGGTTTAATCTTTTTTATTATGAAAAAGATGTGTAAACTGATTGATAAGGTAAGTGGCACAGAAATTATAGACAATGAAAAAGTCTAATAGTTCATTTTCATTAGTCTTTTTTTTTTTTTTTTATTTATTTATCTCCCATATACTTTGCAATTTACCAGATAGACATTTGAAGAAAACTTTTCTATAGAACAATATTTTTCAGGCTTACAATTAAAACTACTGATTTTTTTTTAAATATTAATTTATTACGATAAAGGGGGGAAATAAAAATTATGTATTATTTTTGTAGAAAAAAMTCGTTGCTAAAAAACAGAAAAATGCTATTTCGGACAACAATGCACAAAAAGAGAAAGAAAGAGAAGTCATGATGCAATTACCAAGAAAGGAGATATTAGATTATTATCTTATAGACGAACTTTATGAATTCATTTCAAAATACGGTGAATTTACGCTAAATGATTTTGATCTATATAGCCAATACGTATCATCGAAATTGAAATACTTAAAAATCGAGCCAAATGAGGAAATATTAAAGAATGAAATAAGAAAAATAATCGTACAGATTGCAAGCCAGGATACGAATCTGTTATCAAGTAATACATCTAAAAAAGCACAAATTCCAAAGCCTCTTGTCGAGTCAGAAATGGGTTGTACCAATAAAAATGTTAATTAAAATAAAAATATACAGTATAATATCCAGATAAATGTAATTGCGAATAAAAAAGTAAGCTTATAAATGGACTCATCTATCAAAATTTATAATACCAAAGCTAAATAACAATTTAAAACTATAAATTTAAACAATAAAGCTATTCAAATTACAAATTTTGATATTTCCTATTGTTAGTCTACTTTTGTTCTGTTAGTTTATATGTCTATTGCCGGCTAAGGAAATTGTCGAATATTATCATCATAGYTGCATAAGTTAAAATAAAAAATATGAGCTTTTCTTAGTTTGTATCYTCATCTAGGCGAAGATACAAATTTCAGAAACTTAATATTATGTTTTGTATAATGTGTCTTGGTATAAAAGCATTTTTATTTTAAACAAAATCTTGTATGCTTCAACAAATAATAATACGAAAAAGATCATGTTATACGAGACAATTTTTCATGCAAAATGATTTCGTAAAAATYGTAAACATCAACGAACAATGTGTTATTTACTTCTATAGTGTGTTAAATGTCACGCGTGTAAATAAGAAAGACTCATTGGTAAATATCTTATCTTATGTACATGAAATGTCTAGGRTSATGGTAAATTAATGTAGTCTAAAGGGAGTATTGGAACTAACAACAAGAGATATTTCAATATCAGATCTCTTATTCTAATTTAATACTACGTTATATTTTCAATTTATAATTGACCGTTGATTTTTATGTGATCATATCGACGTTGAAGCATGGAAAGTGTCAAAATAATGGAATTATTATTACCATATACAAATTATTTATTGCCCATTATCGCAATCATTTATGCGATAAAAAAAAGCTTTAACCAAATTTTTAAGGTAAGTGGCACAGAAATTATACATAATTAGAGGTTGTAATAGTTCGTTTTCATTAGTTTCAAATTATTAAGAAGCACTTTGTTTATAATCTTATCAAGAATATGTTTACATGTTACATGATTTAGAAAAAAGACAATTTACATTTACATCTATTTAACAAAATATATAACATAATAACATCTATTTACCGGAATAATTTAAGGTTTTTGAATCATGAAAATGTTAAAAAAAAAGTTTTAATACTTTTTGATGTGACAATTTTCAGAAACTGCTTTAATCTGTTCGAAAAATCAATTATAATTTTTTTATAATATTCTACTTTTATTTTTGTCCATTATCCCGTATATTAAAATTTCTTGTTTATTATAAGCGAACAGTTTGAATTTCTGTTTATTCTGCTTAAATTGTTCTTACTTATGGTATATATATCAGTTTATTTTTTTTAAATATTAAATTTGAATTCAAGGTTGAAAAATCCTTCGCCTACAAATTTAAAATCTGTTGAATCATAGCTTTAACTATTATACAAGAAGTCTATGATCATTACGAAACTGTTGCTAACATTATAAGAACGAAAACAAAACAAATCGCGTCAAGATTTGAAACAGTTAACGGCTACTTCAAGGCCAATTTCAACCGTTATATATATATATATTCACACAGATGCAACGAATAAAACTTCTATTTCCGAAACGTTTCAAATTGAAGCATCTTTTTACAAAGCGATCGTATAAGATCAAGGACTATAGAACATTTTCTTTATTGCTTTTGTCAAAGATTTTGTGATTATAAAAATATCTTTGAATGTTTCGATTGTGGTTGGAAATGAATATTTCTCTTGGCACGTATCGTATATTAACTCTTGCCTTGTTTCGGTAATTTGAAATAAATTGTTTGTATTTATGTCTAGGTAGATATTTCCTTGAATTTTAAGCGAATGTAATATAAATTTATTATATTATGCTAATATCAGAGTTAGATCTCAGTTTAGAAACTAATGTGTTGTATTTTCTGTTATTATTTGTGATAGTATTTTCCGATGTAGTTTTACAAAATATTTTATATAAATTCCGGGAGTAATTCTAATAATTTGCTGTCTATAAAGTGCTTTGATCAATGCTTTATACGTTTAAAATGAATATGTATTTAAATGTAACAAAATATCAATTTAATAAAATTGCAAAATTATTGTTTTTTAGAGAGATATCAATACTGCAGGACAGAAAAATTCTATTTTGTACAGTAAAGAAGATGCAGAGAAATTAAAAGAACTAGCGCAATTAAAAAAACATCTGAAGCCAGAATATTATTTTAGAGACGATTTTTATAAATTACTTCCTGAATTCGAACAAAATTTTCCAAATGAGTTTGAACAATTTGGCCAATATGTATCATTAGAATTAAAATGCTTAAAATTCGAAGAAAATAAAGAAAAATTAAAGAACGAAATAAGAAAAATAATAGTACGGATTGCAGAAGAAGACACTAATAGTTTATTAAAAGATACTTCTGCCACCGCACAAGCTCAAAATCATGTTGTTAAGTAATAACTTGATTAAGTGAATTAAAATTTAAACGAAAATTAAAAAACAGTAGAATATTCATAAAAGTATACTCGAAAATAAAATATTAAACTTGAAAATGTGCCCTTTTACACAAATATATGATACTAATGCTAAATAACAATAAATTATAATAAATTTAATGAATATTTTTGTAGTTATAATCTTTGATATTGTTTAGACCAATAACAAATTTTATGCGATTAATTGTTTAATTATCATATATTAAAAATTATTCGTAAAAATATTGAGTTGATCGAAGAGTTCGTTGCAATTTACATATATATTAGTTCGATGTATATCTTTATATCTTACTTTTATTTTTGAAATGAAAAATATATAAATAACATATTTTTAAGGAAAAATTTCTATCACATTATGTGAATAAACATTTTGTTTTGGATCTTATTTATAGTCCTTACCAGATCGAGACCTATCCAATGATCCTTCCAATTACAAAAGATGCACCATAATGAAGCAGCTCTGGCAGAAATTCTAACACTTGATTCAACAAAGAAACACAAAAATATTGATATCAAATGAAATGAAAACAAATTAGCATAAATAAATAAAATATGAAATATAATATTGTTTAGAACTTATCTAATTATCGAATTAACCTGAGGTATGTGAATAAGAATCGAACCGCGTATAAAATACTAACCATAGGAGATAGACCAAGGGTCTTAGGTAGGTTTCTTAGGTAGGAAGACAATATTATTCTCAATGAAATTGAATATTAGGGTTATCAATGAAGAGATCTTTTACAGAGACAGGAACATTGTCGGATTTGGTATTTACAGCAATGAGCTTTCGAGTTGCTAATAATATTTAATAATAATAATCATAGACTTGTATATTAAAGCGTGCTTTTATAAGTTTATTTTTTTAATCATTAACATAAATTTTTACATATTATACTGTATATTATTATATTAGATCAGTTTTTATTTTATTCAAATTCTTATTGATATAATCTGTTGCTGACTCGACAACAGGGTTTGGATTTTCTTCATTTGGAGATGTATTATTGATAAAGTCTTCTATATCAAGTTGTACAGTCTCTCCAATTAGTTCGTGTATTTCATGTATTAATTTTTGTTTATATGATTCAGAATTTATGCAATTCAATGTCATAGATACGTATCTGCCAAAATGTTTAAAATAATCCTGCTTTGGTGGACGGATATGTGAAATAAGTTTATAAAAATCGTCTGTAAAATAATCATCTCGTTTTTTCTTAACAGATAATTTATTCGCCGATGCTATGGCATTTGCTTCATCTTTTATATTGCATGAAAAATCATTTTTCGGTTCCTCCATAATGACTTTACTCTAAAAACAATAATACACTTTTTATTCTTATTTCGTGATAATTTATTATATTTAAATAATCAATAGTCTTAAGCCAACAAAATATTTTTGTGAGCTCTGCAAAGACTAGCAAATTTTTTAGCTATTTTTTAACAAAATTACGCATGTTGGTAGAAAAAAAATATGTTTGAAAACGATCTCATGCCAGACAAGATCACAGGTACAAACCAAATATAACTAAGCTAAGGATGGAGCGCGAGTAATACCTGATAAGTAATAATTCACGTGAAATAATAAGAAAACTATATGATATACTCTAGTTTTCTATTAAAGAAAGTTGATCAAGATTAAAGTTAGAACAAATAAATATGATTTTATATTACGTTATTCAAACTTGCTGTCTAATGTCCATTAACCCCTTGGCCTACACGATATCTGCCAATTGTGCGAGCCATAATAAAGAAGGCGCGCGGTACCATTCAACTGTTCACTCCTATACCCGAACTGCCGCAAAATATATACTTTTCATGACATGTATAAAACGATAGGATTTGTGAAAAAATAAACAATCTTTAGGTACAAATAGTCATTTTAAGACGTCTGGGGTGTAATCATAATCAATTGATCAGTTGACAAAAAATAATTTATTATTTCAAAGAGTAGATAATGAATGAATCAATATCAATTTGAAACGTGTGAAAGTAACGAAGCTTTACGGGCAACTAAAGTAAAAGATCATGCAATTTCGTCAAAAACGAATGAAAAAACCAATTACTGATGTTACAATCAATGCATTCACAATTGTATTTTAGCACATCACAAGCCTTTTTAACTAATATTTAGCTAATCAAACTTGTTATTACGTTAAAACACAATGATATCCACCCAAGAGACTTTCCGGACAGCTAAGAAACCACGTTTCAGACAAAATAGTTACTGAGAGAACAACAAATTTGACTAGATCGTGTAAAGTATGTTCTTCAAAAGGGAAACGCAACGAAACGTAGGTAGCAATCACCTACGTGTATTGATACATGGCTAATCATACCAAAAAAAAGAAATATTAAAAATTAATTATTAAATAAAATTCATGTATATAATAAACTGTTATAAAAAAGCTTATTTACATTTTTTTATTCCACATATAATTCTGAGAAAAACTTCCAGTCAACAAAGTGTTAATAAACAATGACAGTTATATGATCAGATTATGTCTTTCTCAATAAAATTTACATTATTACGTTACAAAGAATTCTGAACACGTCTTCCACAAAATTCTCTTGTTCCGGAACCAAGCGACACAATAATGTGCTTTTGATAAGAATATCGTATTATAACTTTATAATTAATATGAGACTAATGAAAACGAACTATTACTTTCTCTAATAATCTATGATTTTTATACAACTTACCTTAAATATTAAGTTATCGATTTTTCTTATAATATAAAAGCTTAAGATAGTTGAAAATAAATAGAAGAAAAACTGCACTAATAATTCGTACATTCCAAAACATTCCATATTGTTAAACAAATATGGTAAGATAAAAATGAATAATCAATTACGGATTGAAAATGCGATCTAGAGTGAAATTAGAATAAATTATCTAATATTTAAATATATATTGCTGTTTTCAGTAATTACGTATTTACTAATGAGTATTTCTTATTTAAAATGTATGACATTCAAGAGACTGTTCGACAAACCTTTTCGTAGCGCGGTAAATACGTTGAGTGTTATATATTCTCATATTATATTGTGACGTCTCAACCAGTTCCCGCTAGTAACGATAGAGGATGGCACAATAGAGGATAGCACAATAAAGGATAGCACAAGCGGGTGCTAGAACCGCGCCGTTGTTTTCCTTCTTTCTTACTAGTCAGTCCAAGTTCTCTTCCGCAACGCGTAGCCGCAACGCGTAGCCGCAACGCGTAGCCGCAGCCATTACGTGCCTCAACTATACTTTTCTTCCTATTCGTTCTCTTCATATTTATAAATATTGCTTATACGTAATGTCGTTATTATTTCCCGAACCCGATTAAATCCAAATCATTTTATAGACAAAGTTGCCCTCTATTAGATGATCTATTTCATTTGCTTTTGCAGAACAAATGCTTCGCCCTTTATTTCTTTACGCCAGTATTTTAGATTTAGATTAGTAGGTTAGATGCATACTTGCACATTTTACAATAATTACAGGAATGTTTCTTTTTTTTTTCGCCGATTCCGAGTAAAACAGATCTGTTGGGCGATTTTTTATTTCCATTACGCAGTCTTTAGTAATGTGATTTATCCAAATAAGGTAGTTGCTCCCAGATTTATCAATTCTTTACTCAACTGTATCTTTTTGCTTTAGGTCCTACATTTTAATTGTTTATAATAGCATTATAGCAATTTGGTAAGGACTATAAATAAGATTCAAAACAAAATGTTTATACACATAATGTAATACAAATTTTTCCTTAAAAATATATAATTTATATATTTTTATTTTCAAAAATAAAAGTAAGATAAAAAGATATACATCGATCAAATATATATGTAAATTGCAACGTACTCTTCGATCAACTCAATATTTCTACGAATAGTTTTTGATATATGATAATTAAACAATTAATCGTATAAAAGTTATTATTGGTCTAAACAATATCAAAGATTATAATTACAAAAATATTCATTAAATTTATTATAATTTATTGTTATTTAGCTTTAGTATCATATATTTGTTTAAAAGGGAGCATTTTCAAGTTAAATATTTTATTTTCGAGTATACTTTTATGAATATTCTACTGTTTTTTAATTTTCGTTTAAATTTTAATTCACTTAATCAAGTTATTAATTAACAACATGATTTTGAGCTTGTGCGGTGGCAGAAGTATCATTTAATAAATGATTAGTGTCTTCTTCTGCAATCCGTACTATTATTTTTCTTATTTCGTTCTTTAATTTTTCTTTATTTTCTTCGAATTTTAAGCATTTTAATTCTAATGATACATATTGGCCAAATTGTCCAAACTCATGTGGAGAATTTTGTTCTAGTTGAGGAAGTAATTTAAAAAAATCTTCTTTAAAATAATACTCTGGCTTCATTTGTTCCTTTAATTCCATTATATCTTGTAATTTCTCTGCATCTTCTTTACTGTTCGAAATAGAATTTTTCTGTTCTGCACTACTGATATCTCTCTAAAAACAATAATTTTGTAATTTTATTAAATTGATATTTTGTTACATTTAAATACATATTCATTTTAAACGTATAAAGCATTGATCAAAGCACTTTATAGACAGCAAATTATTAGAATTACTCCCGGAATTTATATAAAATATTTTGTAAAACTACATCGGAAAATACTATCACAAACAAAAACAGAAAATACAACACATTAGTTTCTAAACTGAGATCTAACTCTGATATTAGCATAATATAATAAATTTATATTACATTCGCTTAAAATTCAAGGAAATATCTACCTAAGCATAAATACAAACAATTTATTTCAAATTACCGAAACAAGGCAAGAGTTAATATACGATACGTGCCAAGAGAAATATTCATTTCCAACCACAATCGAAACATTCAAAGATATTTTTATAATCACAAAATCTTTGACAAAAGCAATAAAGAAAATGTTCTATAGTCCTTGATCTTATACGATCGCGTTGTAGAAAGATGCTTCAATTTGAAACGTTTCAGAAAAAGAAGTCTTATTCGTTGCATCTGTATGAATATATATATAACAGTCGAAATTGGCCTTGAAGTAGCCGTTAACTGTTTCAAATCTTGACGCGATTTATGACGTAAATTTTTAAACAATTATGTGATTTATTGTAAAAAATTATAATCCAGGTAATTGCTATTAAAACAACTTAAATATATAGCCGAGGAACTCTATCCTATTAATTTTAGAAGTGTATCTCATATTAACGGGAAAGTATGGCAAACGGAATAAGACCTGATCGGAGATGAAGAAATGTGAAATAAGAAAAATAATTTATATTCTCTTCGTTCATGTGTAACGTTTTTTTTTCAAGAGATTAGTTCGACATTGAAATTTGAACAAATAAATACGATCTTATAATACGTTATTCCGAACTGCTGCTTTAAATATCGGTACAAAATTTCATTTTCAATATCAGATTTTGTATTGTTTATTTAACTTTGCATCGTTACGTTATAGGGAATTGTGAAAAAGTCCATCACCTAAATTGTCTTTTTTCTAAACCATGTAACATGTAAACATACTCTTGATAAGAATATCAACAAAGTGCTTCTCCATAATTTGAATTAATGAAAACGAACAATTACAACCTGTAATTATGTATAATTTCTGTGCCACTTACCTTAATAATTTGGTTAAAGCTTTTTTTTATCGCATAAATGATTGCGATAATGGGCAATAAATAATTTGTATATGGTAATAATAATTGTACTATTTGAACACCTTCCATGTTTCAACGACGATATGTATGATCATATAAAAATCTACATTCAATTATAAATTGAATATAACGCAGTATTAAATTAGAATAAGAGATCTGATATTGAAATATCTCTTGTTGTTAGTTCCAATACTCCCTTTAGACTACATTAATTTACCATCA